>NW_022702691.1:0-16538 GCF_011630105.1 Anneissia japonica | reverse complement strand
TATATATAATTATATATAGGGGCTATCTATATAATGTGTCTGCTCTACTTTCATTTTACAGTTTCATAAAATTCAAACATTTAAATATTTTTTTTATTACCTGTTACGTTATTAATGCATGCATGTAAATCAAATTATCATTTTATACCATATAAATATTTTTATATTATAATGTTCTTTTCATTATTTGCCAATTCCAAACAAGATCAAAGACGCAACGCATGTGAAAATCCACCGGAAAACAAATAGGTCTTATTTTATTATGTTACGATATATTGTTTTGGTGTTTTATTTTATGTTCAGGTGAACTAGAATAGGTGTATAGTACTTTAATAAAATAAAATAAAATAAAATCCAATGTCTGCGTTTTACGTATCATATAAATATTTTCATATCATAATGTTCTTTTCATTATTTTCCAATTCCAAACAAGATCAAAGGAGCAACGCATCAGTGGCGTAGAAAAGTATTTTTCATTGGGTGGGGGGATGATTGGCGTGTTAGCCAGTGTCGTAACAGGCACGGGGGAGGGGGAAACTGCCCCTCCTATGACGGTTTTTACCGGGCTGAACAAGCCGTCGTACTGGGCTGGGGAATAAGAGAAAAGAAAGAGAGGAGAGGGAGGAAAAGAGAAAAAAGAGGAAAAGAAAAGGAAAGGAAAAGAAAAAGAGAAGAGAAAAATAAAGACAAGAATAAAAAGGAAGATATCATAATGACCAGACTCACAACACCCTGCAACCCCTTCTCCACTTCAAAAACTGTCATAACTTCGATCTATGCTGCCCGATGGCGTAACCACTGGGGGACAAGGGGAAAATATCTATCTTTGGAAAATCTTCCCCACCCCTTTATAAATGCCCTTTTCATCCCCTGAAATTGCCTAAAAACCTCCAATTTCTCGCGCTTCGCGCGCATTTCTTGTTAACATGGGCCAATTTCCTCTAAGAATTGCACATTTTAGGGAGTTTTGATCAATTTCAACGAATTTAGAATTAAAAACACCGGGGGATAAGGGGAAAATATCCATCTTTGGAAAATCTTTCCCAACCCCTTGACAAATGCATCCTCTGAAAGTGCCTAAAATTCTCAAATTCTTTCCGCGCATTTCTTGTTACTGTAGGCCAATTTTCTCTATAAATTGCACATTTTAGGGAGTTTTCATTAATTCCGACGAAATCAGAATTAAAAACACAAATATATTTTGCGCGCTTTGCGCGCATTTTTTAGGGCATTTACATGTTTATCCTTTTAAGCTATTTAAACACATAATAGTCAAAGACTCAAGAAAGACAAATTTAAGATAGATCGTTTTAACCTAAAAGAAGTGCCTCGATGTGTATTGATGGTGAAAGAATATGATTGTAATAAATAAAACCATGATTAAAATGCTTATATTTAGTTTCAAACAAACGTGCGTGGCCTATATTATAAATAAGATAAGCAATGTGTCGGCGTCTCGTTTTCTATATGGGGGGTGGGGTGGGTATAGTAAATTACTAACCGGGAAAATAAATACCCACTCTGACCCAAGACCCCTGTTACGCGCCTGGTGTTAGCGCCAATGCGTGCCCTTGTGCGGACAGGGGATGTGCCACCCTCTGAAGCTGGAAACCTTGTTTTTGCAAAATAAATTAATGCAATTTGCTATTATAGGCCTAATCAATAAATTCTTCATCAACCGATATAACCTTAAACATTCTTGGAATTGACATAACATTACTGATGTCGTACACACCTTTCAGTGTGAAATGTGGCTCTCTCTGCAAGCACATCTAACATCTAAGGAAAGAAGAGCTTAGATTGGTACCAGATAAAATAATTTTGTTATCAACATTAATATATTATGCTAATTTTCATCTTTGTAAGCGCATAAGACATTGGGGGGGGGGATGATACAATGGACCATTCCCCCCTGTCAAATATGGGGTGATATATATCCCCCATCTCCCCCGGGATCTACGCCTATGCAACGCATAAGCAACCGGAAAACAAATAGGTCTTTTATTATGTTACGATATATTATTTTGGTTTCTTTTTATGTTCAGGTGAACTAGTATAGGTGTACTTTAATAAAATAAAATAAAATCAAATCCAATATCTGCGTTTACTGGGAATCTGAGCAAGTTAAACAAAACTAAAAAAAAACTATAAAAAAAAAAAACTAAATATCGAGATATCAATGAAAAAGCGAAACTATAAAAAAAACAAAAACAAATAGGTCTTTTATTATGTTACGATATATTATTTTGGTTTCTTTTTATGTTCAGGTGAACTAGTATAGGTGTACTTTAATAAAATAAAATAAAATCAAATCCAATATCTGCGTTTACTGGGAATCTGAGCAAGTTAAACAAAACTAAAAAAAAACTATAAAAAAAAATAAACTAAATATCGAGATATCAATGAAAAAGCGAAACTATAAAAAAAAAAAAAAATTGAGCAATGTATGGACGCTATAGAAATTATGTTTTTGTGTAAAACATAATATTTCAACATCACTAATCTAGTTTCAACGTTGTTGTACAGTAAAAATAGTCAAGTCAAAAAGTATAATATTTTAAAATATTATTCATTCATAACGATTATTTCGATTATTTAGTAAGAACATAAGATAACAATTATTTTGAATATTTAGTCAGAACATAAGATATACAAATGGAAATGCAATAATGCATGTAATAAAGTATATGATGCTTATGCTCCCACGTCATCATCAGGTAATAACGCTTATACTATTAACGGTTTAAATACTACCGATAAGATATAAGACAAAACAAGCAAGTATTTATGCAAGTGTTTATATTGAGGTCAGGAATACTATGGTAAATTATGTATATGGGAATTATAAGGTGATATTTTAATAATTTGTTTGATCAGTGACGGATATCCCCAAGCAATGCAAAGGGCTTCATAAGATATGTATATATTTGCAACCTGTTGTAATGTAGTCTTGACTGACTGGTACTTGGTGTATTACGTGTCCTATTTTTCTGGCGACAGCCTAAACCCTAATTTAATTTACAAAACACCACACTTCCTATATTTAATTAGAAAATATCACACCTTTTAAGTATTCCCAATGTATTAAGATTATTTAATTATGTTGTCGTCATTTGTTTACTTCAGGTCTTGAGTGGGTCGTTTTTCTTGATTTTTCCTATGCTTTTAATACCTTGCAATTTCATGTTTTAATGTAAAAAGTTATTGTTTTTGGAATGAACCCATCTCTCATTTTATAGATTAATAACTTTTTAATTGATAGAAAGCAATTTGTTTTAATTATTTCAAATTTTTGGGATAAACGTGTTAAAATTTCTTAATGACATAATTATGATTTTTGAACTAATCAACTCTCATAATTAAAAATAAATATTTACTATTTTTATTTTGGTACCAAGCCTATTCTTAACAATACAATAGGTATATACTAACGGTTTAAATACTACCGATAAGATATAAGACAAAACAAGCAAGTATTAAAGTAAGTGATGTATATAGAGGTCAGGAATACTATGGTAAATCATGTATATAAAAGTGATATTGTAATAATTTGTTTGATCAGTGACGGATTTCCCCAAGCAATGCAAAGGGCTTCATTATATATGTATACATTTACATTTACATGTAATTTAGTCTTGACTGACTGGTGCTTTGTGTAGTACATAGGTTCATCGCATATATTGCTTATGGCTTGTGGTTTCGATTCCAACATGAACCTTTTTTTTATGGCAACATAAACTGGAAGTGGTGTGATTGATTCCCACACGAACCATATTTTTAAACTTAAAATAATATTCATTCATAACAATTATTTCGATTATTTAGTAAGAACATAAGAAAACAATTATTTTGAATATTTAGTAAGAACATAAGATATACAAATGGAAATGCAGTAATGCATGTAATAAAGTATATGATGCTTATGAACGACATGCTTGGACGTTCCCCCACGTCATCATCAGGTAATAACGCTTATGCTATTAACGGTTTAAATACTACCGATAAGATATAAGACAAAACAAGCAAGTATTTATGCAAGTGTTGTATATTGAGGTCAGGAATACTATGGTAATGTATGTATATGGGAATTATAAGGTGATATTTTAATATTTTGTTTGATCAGTGACGGATATCCCCAAGCAATGCAAAGGACTTCATAAGATATGTATATATTTGCAACCTGTTGTAATGTAGTCTTGACTGACTGGTACTTGGTGTATTACATATGCCCTATTTTTCTGGCGACAGCCTAAACCCTAATTTAATTTACGAAACACCGCACTTCCTATATTTAATTAGAAAATATCACACCTTTTAAGTATTCCCATTGTATTAGGATTATTGAATTATAGTGTCGTCATTTGTTTACTTCAGGTCTTGAATAGGACGTTGACTATTTCTTGATTTTTCCTATGCTTTTAATACCTTGCAATCTCATGTTTTAATGTAGAAAATTATTGTTTTTGGAAAGAACCCATCTCTCATTTTATAGATTAATAATTTTTTAATTGATAGGAAGCAACATAAACTGGAAGTGGTGTGATTGATTCCCACAGGAACCATTTTTTAAAACTTAAAGTATTATTCATTCATAACAATTATTTCGATTATTTAGTAAGAACATAAGATAACAATTATTTTGAATATTTAGTAAGAACATAAGATATACAAATGGAAATGCAGTAATGCATGTAATAAAGTATATGATGCTTATGAACGACATGCTTGGACGTTTCCCACGTCATCATCAGGTAATAATCATTGGCTGTCCATCGTTTTCGATGATGACTGATCCGACCCATCATTCATTTATTTATTTATTTATATTTATCTATATTTATTTATTTTTTTATTTTATTTAATAATTTATTAATTAATTTATTCAATTAATTAATTAATTAATTTATTTATTTATTCATTTATTTAAATTTATTTTTTATTTATTTGTTTATTTATTTGTTTTTTTTCCTTCATTAAAATTGTTTTTGCCTGTGTTTCCTTGCGTAGCTACGCTGTCCAAATTCGCTGACACTCCGAAAGCCACAGATATTGCAGGTTGGTGAATTGTCATCAATTACACGTGGGCATCTTGCAGCAGCGTGTCTGGCATCCTTATTCTTTTTGGCAGCATCACATCGTTTTGCTTCAGCTACATCAGATGCTGTATTGATGAGCCTTCTCCATTCCATTCTATTGGTAGCAACTTTCTCAAGGCTCCCTGGTAGAATCTCATCCGATTTCAGTTGCCTATTCAATGAGTCTTTATAGCGGAGAAATGGTCGGCCAACAGATCTGCCACCTTCTTTCAGTTCTCCATAAAGGATCTGACAATGCAGACGCTCGCTGTTCATCCGTATGACATGACCTGTCCATCGTAATTGTGATCGCATGATGGTCGATTCGATGCTGACCATTGCAGCTCTTTGCAGTACTTCTTCATTGGTGACCCGATCTTGCCAGCGTATGCCCATGATATAGCGTAGGTGTCTTTGCTGAGTTTTCATGAGCCTCTTTTAATGTCGTCTGTAGAGTGTGTACGTCTCGGACGAATATAGTAGTGCTGGTAGGACAACTGCACGATACACCGCAATCTTGGTTGCCAGCTTTATACCCCGTCTGTTCCACAATCGGTCTTGCAGTCTTCTGAAGAATGCACATGCCGCTTGAGTCCGTCGCCCAATCTCAACATCCAAGTTGGTATCAAACGTCACCATACTGCCAAGGTAAGTAAAACTCTTCGTAGTTGGGAGCAGGGCACCATTAAGAAGGATCTGTGGTTCGAGGTACGGGGAACCAGGAGGCGGTTGATACATTACTTCTGTCTTTGTCGTGTTGATGGTAAGACCGAAATCTGCAGCTGCACTTGCGAAGCGCTCAACCAGCTGTTGCAATTCGGCTTCGGAGTGTGCCACAAAGGCAGAATCATCAGCATAAAGAAGTTCTTGCACGCAAACGTCATTAACTTTCGATGTTGCAGTCAGACGGTGTTTGTTGAATAAATTACCATCATACCGTGTGCGCAGCCACACACCTTCGGTTGGTGGATCAATCGTACATGCTTCTAATACCGCTGCAAGAAAGAGACTAAAAAGTGTGGGTGCCAGAGTGCATCCTTGTTTCAGACCACCAGTTACTGGGAACGCTTCAGATAGTTCTCCGCCGACAAGTACCTGTGCTGTCATACCATCGTGAAATAGTTTGACGATGTTGACAAATTTCTCCGGGCAGCCAAACTTAGCAAGGATCTTCCATAATGCATCATGCGTGACACTGTCGAAAGCTTTACAGAAGTCTACAAAGCAAATGTAAAGCGGCATTTTCTGTTCACGACATTTTTCTTGAATTTGGCGTAGCGTGAATATCATGTTTGTTGAACCGCGATTGGGTCTGAAACCACATTGTGTTTCCGGGAGCAATCTCTCGGACAAGGTCGACAGGCGCATGATAAGGATCTTTGCATACAGCTTACCAGCGATAGAGAGAAGTGTTATTCCACGGTGATTTCCGCAAACCTTACGGTCACCTTTCCGTTTGTAAATCGTGATGATGATACCATTTTTAAAGTCACTTGGCATTATTTCTCTGTTCCATGATTCAATGATGATTTGAAGCATCTTTTCCTGGAGTTGGCTGCCACCGTGTTTGAAGATTTCTACGGGTATCCCATCTGCACCCGGTGATTTGCCATTGTTACACAACTTGATGGCCGATTCCAGCTCGTCCATTGTTGGTGGTTCAGCGAGCGCATCATTAATAGATCGTTGCTTTATCTGATCAATTACGTTGTCATTCACCGTAGATGGACGGTTAAGCAGCTAACTAAAGTGCTGAACCCAACGGAACATTATTTCCTTCTTTTCTGTGTAAACCTGTGTGCCATCATTGCTGGTAACAGGTGTAGCAGTTCCCTTGGATAGCCCAAATACCTCTTTTAGTGTGGCAAACAGATTTTTACTGTCTTTAGCATCGTTAAACTGTTGGATCTCTGCAGGTTTGTTGAGCCACCACTGGTTTTTCATTTCTCGGAGTCTCTTCTGCAGCTTTGCTTTTGATTGTTTGTATAGAGCAGTTACAGACCGCGTGCATCCTTTATGCAGAGTCTCGTTGAACATCTTCCTTTTGGTTTCCAGAAGTACCTGTATCTCAGCATCACTTACGTTGAACCAGTCAGCATTACGACGTTCAGGATGGCCAAGCACTTTAGATGCAGTGTCATAAACTTTTTATTTAAAGTCATGCCAAAGGAATTCAGGTGAGGTGTTTTCAGGCTGTTCACAATTAAGGCTTGCGTCCATGCCGATTGCTAGCTTTTTTGCCACTTCTAGGTCCCGAAGGGCCGCTACATTCAAATGTTTGGTTGGTTTTGCTGCAGTTTTCCGACGTGGTGGATCTACAGTCAGTTTCAGCTTCGTCCGAATCATTCGATGGTCAGTGTGGCAATCCGCACCACGCAGTGCCCGTGTGCTGCATACGTCCTTAATGTCTGCTCTTCGAGTAAGCACATAGTCGAGCAGGTGCCAGTGTTTGGAACGCGGATGGCACCAGGAGTGGTACCACCCATCGGGATTGTTGAAGTAAGCATTAGTTACTGCAAGATCAAACTCAGTGCACAGCGACAGCAGCATTTCACCATTGCTGTTGGTTTTTCCACGGCCAAACTTGCCGACCACCCTGTCCCACGTCACATAGTCTCCTCCAACACGTGCGTTGAAGTCCCTAAGAATGAGAATTTTATCTGATTTCTGGACAGATCGGATTGTTTCAGCCAGTTGACTGTAAAATTGTTCCTTTGTTTCATTATTATTTGTCATTGTCGGTGCGTAGGCGCTCAAGACGCCGATCGCCGCATATCCAGATCAAGTCGAAGTTGAATCAATCTGGGAGAGATTGGTTTCGGTTGTGATGGTAGGTTTCTTAGCAGCTTGTTGGAGATTGCAAGAGGTACACCCGCTTGGCTAGGGCCATCTTTCTGGTGGCCAGACCAGAAGAAGGTGTAATTTTGCTCTTTAATTTGTCCCTGTTCTTTCAAGCGGGTTTCCTGCAGTGCTGCAATATCAACGCTGTACCTATAAAGTTCTCTATCTACCAGTGCTGTGCGACGTTCGGGTCTGTCAGACGCGCTACGGTCAAGTAACGTGCGTACATTCCATGTAACCATTGTAAGTCTTTTCCGTTTATTTTTCTTCATTATTTTACAAGCACAAATATGGAGTCCCGGTGGGCGTGGCCAACCCACCCAGGTAATCTAGGAACACCCAATGTCTACCCCACCTTTTCTAGGGGCTTCCCGAAATTCGGGCAGGCTGTGGTACCTCTGAATAGAGCAGCCCGGACGCTGAAGTAGCTGCCCTGAGTACACCGTGTTCCAGTTTGAGTGCACCTCACGACCATCACACTTCAGCCGCCTACGTGCAGACATCTGACTGACAGCTCCCAGGACTCAACCCTGCTGCCTTCGTCATACTTCCATCGCCATAGGACTTCAGTTGATTATTTTTCGGGTCATCACGCCTTCGCAATAATTTTAGTGGCGTACATCACGCGACTGAATGACGTCACTCTCTGATCCACAACGCTATGATCCAGCGGCATATCGAAACACGACGGCTGGTGACGATGTGGTCCGGGATTTTTCCGAGTCTATCCTTCTCGTGCTAGGTAGATGGATCCTAGTCAGATGTTAATCTATTTAACCCATAGCTGGGGCCATATCCTGCGTTAGATCCCAGGCCGCACGGCCTGGGTTAACATGGTCCACCACGAGGAGGTGCAGGTTGACTTGGGTGTGAGAGGCAATAAACCCAGGGGAGGATTTACAAAATTATCTCCCTTTTCGCCAAGAAGAAGGAGGAAGAAGATATAGTGATAAGTGAATGAATAGAAGCGAATAAAGCAAGATTAGAGGAAAGAAAACAAACAGAGATTATAAAAGTTTGGCTAGGGCCAACGCATGGTGCAAGTCACATACAAGCATGGTTCCGTATGAATGTGAGATGCTTCAACACCCCAAAGACCTCGATCAGGTAATAACGCTTATGCTATTAACGGTTTAAATACTACCGATAAGATATAAGACAAAACAAGCAAGTATTTATGCAAGTGTTGTATATTGAGGTCAGGAATACTATGGTAATGTATGTATATGGGAATTATAAGGTGATATTTTAATAATTTGTTTGACCAGTGACGGATATCCCTAAGCAATGCAAAGGGCTTCATAAGATATGTATATATTTGCAACCTGTTGTAATGTAAGAAAGTATAATACATACTCCAAGTATTGAAATACACGCCATCGTGTTGGGATTCAATATTTCGACATTAATTATGTCATCATCAGGAATGAAAAAATTATCCATATTAGCAAGCTTATATGCACTAGTACCAAAAGTGTTTAACCAAACAAAACACTTTTGGTACTAGTGCATATAAGCTTGCTAATATGGATAATTTTTTCATTCTAATGACATAATTAATGTCGAAATATTGAATCCCAACACGATGGCGTGTATTTCAATACTTGGAGTATGTATTATACTTTCTTATCTGAGATTAATCAGTGGACCTTTCGGTTTCTGTTGTAATGTAGTCTTGACTGACTGGTACTTGGTGTATTACATATGTCCTATTTTTCTGGCGACAGCCTAAACCCTAATTTGATTTACGAAATACCGCACTTCCTATATTTATTTAGAAAATATCACACCTTTTAAGTATTCCCATTGTATTAGGATTATTGAATTATTGTGTCGTCATTTGTTTACTTCAGGTCTTGAGTGGGACGTTGACTATTTTTTGATTTTTCCTATGCTTTTAATTAATACCTTGCAATCTCATGTCTTAATGTAGAAAACTATTGTTTTTGGAATGAACCCATCTCTCATTTTATAGATTAATAACTTTGTAATTGATAGGAAGCAATTTGTTATAATTATTTATGTTTTTGGGATAAACGTGTTAAAATTTCTTGAAATATCACACCTTTTAAGTATTCCCATTGTGATTATTGAATTATTGTGTCGTCATTTGTTTACTTCAGGTCTTGAGTGGGACGTTGACTATTTCTTGATTTTTCCTATGCTTTTAATACCTTGCAATCTCATGTTTTAATGTAGAAAATTATTGTTTTTGGAATGAACCCATCTCTCATTTTGAATATTTAGTAAGAACATAAGATATACAAATGGAAATGCAGTAATGCATGTAATAAAGTATATGATGCTTATGAACGACATGCCTGGACGTTTCCCACGTCATCATCAGGTAATAACGCTTATGCTATTAACGGTTTAAATACTACCGATAAGATATAAAACAAAACAAGCAAGTATTTATGCAAGTGTTGTATATTGAGGTCAGGAATACTATGGTAATGTATGTATATGGGAATTATAAGGTGATATATTAATAATTTGTTTGATCAGTGACGGATATCCCCAAGCAATGCAAAGGGCTTCATAAGATATGTATATATTTGCAACCTGTTGTAATGTAGTCTTGACTGACTGGTACTTGGTGTATTACATATGTCCTATTTTTCTGGCGACAGCCTAAACCCTAATTTAATTCACGAAACACCGCACTTCTTATATTTAATTAGAAAATATCACACCTTTTAAGTATTCCCATTGTATTAAGATTATTGAATTATGGTGTCGTCATTTGTTTACTTCGGGTCTTGAGTGGGACGTTGACTATTTCTTGATTTTTCCACCTTGCAATCTCATGTTTTACTTAAGAAAATTATTGTTTTTGGAATGAACCCATCTCTCATTTTATAGATTAATAACTTTTTAATTGATAGGAAGCAATTTGTTTTAATTATTTATGTTTTTGGGATAAACGTGTTAAAATTTCTTAATGACATAATTATGATTTTTGAACAAATCAGCTCTCATAATTTAAAAAAAATATTCACTATTCTTATTGTGGTACCAAGCCTATTCTTAACAATACAATAGAAATATACTAACGGTTTAAATACTACCGATAAGATATAAGACAAAACAAGCAAGTATTAAAGTAAGTGATGTATATAGAGGTCAGGAATACTATGGTAAATCATGTATATAAAAGTGATATTGTAAAAATTTGTTTGATCAGTGACGGATTTCCTAAAGCAATGCAAAGGGCTTCACTATACTGCCCCCCCCCCATGGCAAAAGGGCATAACTGACATTTTTGGCGAAAATGAGTTATATAGCCTAGTGGGGTCAGTACATCATGTTACACATGTTGACACAAAAAAAATTGTAAAAAAGTGTCCCCCGGGCTAGATAGGGGCATGGCAAAAGGGCATAACTACACAATTTTCAGTAAATTCCAAAGGCAAAAGGGCATAACTGCAAAGATAGGCTGTGATACGCTGAAGCGTGACGTTCTTTCAACAGCCAACCAATCAGAAGAGAGCTTTCTCCCTGGTTACAATGAAGGTTGCATGTTAAGTTGTATTATTTTTATTATTCTTACTGTTTGTGTACTCACAATTTGTAAATTGAAATTGGTTAAATAGTATTATTCTTGACAGTAGCATATGTCTAGTTAATGTTAGGCAACATGATAAGCCTAGTTAATTTATGCTATATAATCTTGCCTTACTTTGAATGGCAACAGTTTAATACTATGGAAATAAACTTTAGGAAAATAGTAACTGTTTAATAAAAATAATTAATCATGGCAGAATAACAATTCACATTTTAACTAGAAATAACAGTGACAAAGAGGGACAACTAAAACGATTATTTAGCAAATAACTATGGCAAAGAGGCGCAACTACAACATTTATTTATAGCAAATGGCATGACAAAAAGGTATAAATGCACAGTTTACTCGAATCAAGTGTGTTAGCAAACAACAACTTACATTTCCATCTAAATCTATATATATATATAATACATTTTCTAAATATTTTATTAGAATATAAAAAAACAATAATATTCGTAATCATTTCATTATTGAATTTGGATCATAGAGAAGAATTGCTAATAATAATAATAATAATAATAATAATAATAATAATAATAGGCCTAATTTATATTGTAATTACATGACTTAAAATATAAATTTATTATTTTACTTTGTAAATAAAATTTTAAAAATAATTGTAATTCTTGTTTAACGTACACATAGAAACAGTCACATGCGCATTCTAACTAAACATCAGTTCTATTTCATATACGCATACGCATGCATCCTTCACGCAGTGACGTAACGCCTATGCGCTCTTGTGCGGGGCCCCAGACCCCTAGGGGTTCATAAGGCCCCCTACCCACAGGGTCCTCGATCTAGCACCTTGAGCCAAAAAGGCTTTGTTGATACATAATAGCATACTAATGTTAATTCATTTTCTTGTTTGCACACTTGGTTAGCCTATTATACATGGGTTTTTAATCGTTTGTAATTTTAGAATTTATTATTTAATGCGTTTCTTTGGTATTATTGTACATATATTTTATAGTTTATACATGACTAACATATGAAATTATATATTGAATGTTATTTTTGAAAAATCTGGCTCAAAATTGCGTTGAAAGGAACTAAGCTGGGTACTTTTGCCAAAGTTTGTCAACATGTTTTGAATCAGAAAACCCACGGCAAAAGGGCATAACTGACAGTTTGAGCGCAAAAATCAATATTTATAGAAAAAATGTGTGCTACACTGGAAGAGACATTATTTGTCTATTTGAATACATTAACCATGAAATCAAATACTAAAACACATTTTAGGGCTAAATAAATTACTTGTTTGATCAGTGACGGATATCCCCAAGCAATGCAAAGGGCTTCAGTATATATGTATACATTTGCAACCTGTCGTAATGTAGTCTTGACTGATTGGTACTTTGTGTAGTACATAAGTACATTGCATTTATGGTTTAGGGCTCATGGTTTCGATTCCAACATGAACCTTTTTTTTTATTTTGGCAACATAAACTGGAAGTTGTGTGATTGATTCCCACACGAACCATTTTTTTAAACTTAAAATATTATTCATTCATAACAATTATTTCGATTATTTAGTAAGAACATAAGATAACAATTATTTTGAATATTTAGTAAGAACATAATATATACAAATGGAAATGCAGTAATGCATGTAATAAAGTATATGATGCTTATGAACGACATGCTTGGACGTTTCCCACGTCATCATCAAGTAATAACGCTTATGCTATTAACGGTTTAAATACTACCGATAAGATATAAGACAAAAGAAGCAAGTATTTATGCAAGTGTTGTATATTGAGGTCAGGAATACTATGTAATATATGTATATGGGAATTATAAGGTGAGTTTTAATAATTTGTTTGATCAGTGACGGATATCCCCAAGCAATGCAAAGGGCTTCATAAGATATGTATATATTTGCAACCTGTTGTAATGTAGTCTTGACTGACTGGTACTTGGTGTATTACATATGTCCTATTTTTCTGGCGACAGCCTAAACCCTAATTTAATTTACGAAACACCGCACTTCCTATATTTAATTAGAAAATATCACACCTTTTAAGTATTCCCATTGTATTAGGATTATTGAATTATTGTGTCGTCATTTGTTTACTTCAGGTTGAGTGGGACGTTGACTATTTCTTGATTTTTCCTATGCTTTTAATACCTTGCAATCTCATGTTTTAATGTAGAAAATTATTGTTTTTGGAATGAACCCATCTCTCATTTTATAGATTAATAACTTTTTAATTGATAGGAAGCAATTTGTTTTAAATATTTATGTTTTTGGGATAAACGTGTTACAATTTCTTAATGACATAATTATGATTTTTGAACTAATTAACTCTCATATGTAATGTATGTATATGGGAATTATAAGGTGATATTTTAATAATTTGTTGGATCAGTGACGGATATCCCCAAGCAATGCAAAGGGCTTCATAAGATATGTATATATTTGCAACCTGTTGTAATGTAGTCTTGACTGACTGGTACTTGGTGTATTACATATGTCCTATTTTTCTGGCGACAGCCTAAACCCTAATTTAATTTACAAAACACCGCACTTCTTATATTTAATTAGAAAATATCACACCTTTTAAGTATTCCCATTGTATTAGGATTATTGAATTATGGTGTCGTCATTTGTTTACTTCAGGTCTTGAGTGGGACGTTGACGATTTCTTGATTTTTCCACCTTGCAATCTCATGTTTTATTGTAGAAAATTATTGTTTTTGGAATGAACCCATCTCTCATTTTATAGATTAATAACTTTTTAATTGATAGGAAGCAATTTGTTTTAATTATTTATGTTTTTGGGATAAACGTGTTAAAATTTCTTAATGACATAATTATGATGTTTGAACTAATCAGCTATCATAATTAAAAAAAATATTCACTATTCTTATTGTGGTACCAAGCCTATTCTTAACAATACAATAGAAATATACTAACGGTTTAAATACTACCGATTAGATATAAGACAAAACAAGCAAGTATTAAAGTGATGTATATAGAGGTCAGGAATACTATGGTAAATCATGTATATAAAAGTGATATTGTAATAATTTGTTTGATCAGTGACGGATATCCCCAAGCAATGCAAAGGGCTTCATTATATATGTATACATTTGCAACCTGTCGTAATGTAGTCTTGACTGACTGGTACTTTGTGTAGTACATAAGTTCATCGCATTTATGGCTTAGGGCTCGTGGTTTCGATTCCAACATGAACCTTTTTTTTTATTTTGGCAACATAAACTGGAAGTGGTGTGATTGATTCCCACACGAACCATTTTTTTAACTTAAAATATTATTCATTCATAACAATTATTTCGATTATTTAATAAGAACATAAGATAACAATTATTTTGAATATTTAGTAAGAACATAAGATATACAAATGGAAATGCAGTAATGCATGTAATAAAGTATATGATGCTTATGAACGACATGCTTGGACGTTTCCCACGTCATCATCAGGTAATAACGTTTATGCTTTTAACGTTTTAAATACTACCGACAAAACAAGCAAGTTTTTATGCATGTATATAAAAGTGATATTGTAATAATTTGTTTGATCAGTGACGGATTTCCCCAAGCAATGCAAAGGGCTTCATTATATATGTATACATTTACAACCTGTCGTAATGTAGTATTTACTGACTTTTACTTTGTGAAGTACATAGGTTCATCGCATTTATGGCTTAGGGCTCCTGGTTTCGATTCCAACATGAACCTTTTTTTTAATTTTTGCAACATAAACTGGAAGTGGTGTGATTGATTCCCAAACAAACCATTTTTTTGAAATTAAAATATTATTCAATCATAACAATTATTTCGATTATTTAGAAAGAACATAAGATAACAATTATTTTGAATATTTAGTAAGAACATAAGATATACAGATGGAAATGCAGTAATGCATGTAATAAAGTATATGATGCTTATGAACGACATGCTTGGACGTTTCCCACGTCATCATCAGGTAATAACGCTTATGCTATTAACGGTTTAAATACTACCGATAAGATATAAGACAAAACAATCAACTATTTATGCAAGTGTTGTATATTGAGGTCAGGAATACTGTGGTAAATTATGTATATGGGAATTATAAGGTGATAGTTTAATAATTTGTTTGATCAGTGACGGATATCCCCAAGTAATGCAAAGGGCTTCATAAGATATGTATAATATTATTTGCAACCTGTTGTAATGTAGTCTTGACTGACTGGTACTTGGTGCATTACATATGTCCTATTTTTCTGGCGACAGCCTAAACCCTAATTGAATTTACGAAACACCGCACTTCCTATATTTAATTAGAAAATATCACACCTTTTAAGTATTCCCATTGTATTAGGATTATTGAATTATGGTGTCGTCATTTGTTTACTTCAGGTCTTGAGTGGGACCTTGACTATTTCTTGATTTTTCCTATGCTTTTAGTACCTTGCAATCTCATGTTTTAATGTAGAAAATTATTGTTTTGGAATGAACCCATCTCTCATTTTATAGATTAATAACTTTTTAATTGATAGGAAGCAATTTGTTTTAATTATTTGTTTTTTGGATAAACGTGTTAAAATTTCTTAATGACATAATTATGATTTTTGAACTAATCAGCTCTCATAACTTAAAAAAAAATTCACTGTTCTTATTGTGGTATCAAGCCTATTCTTAACAGTACAATAGAAATATACTAACGGTTTAAATACTACCGATAAGATATAAGAAAAAAAGAGCAAGTATTAAAGTAAGTGATGTATATAGAGGTCAGGAATACTATGGTAAATCATGTATATAAAAGTGATATTGTAATAATTTGTTTGATCAGTGACGGATTTCCCCAAGCAATGCAAAGGGCTTCATTATATATGTATACATTTGCAACCTGTCGTAATGTAGTCTTTACTGACTGGTACTTGGTGTATTACATATGTCCTATTTTTCTGGCGACAGCCTAAACCCTAATTTAATTTACAGTAGTATGTTAATTGGTAACTCATTCTACATATCACTGGTAATTATATATATATATATATATATATATATATATATATATATATCTTGTTTTGATATTATA
>NW_022702690.1:0-579 GCF_011630105.1 Anneissia japonica | reverse complement strand
ATGATGACACATCTTGCACATAATATATTCTATACACTAATCGGAAAACATTGAAACATCTAACTATAAATACCGCATGAAAAATTATTAGCAAGTAAATAATGATAATGGCATCGTGTAAGGCGCACGTATCCATCCCAGAGAGCTGTTGCCGTGTTGGTTAAATGTAACCAGAAGAGGAATCTAACGAAGAAAAGAAAACGCTTCAAACTTCACAAAAACTCTACCTGGACCTGGACGTTTTATTTTATGGTGAACTTCATACCACCAATGAAGATAACTTTTTTGAAATTCACTGAGTGGAAGTTTACTTAACCATTTACAATATATTTTTATACATGTATGTCTGCGGTTAAGATATATTTTATCATTTAAAACTAGTCTATTTTTCACAATTCCTACGTTGGCAAAAAGCTAGTTATTCTTTCAGGACATATACTAAATACACTGTTAATGTGCCATTGACATGTACATTTATGAATGAAGCTACTACACGGCCTAAAATATTGGCCGTTTAGATCACAAAAACAAATTTTTAGATTTATGCTACATCTTTTTGTCGTCGTTAGGCATTTTAAT
>NW_022702689.1:0-2005 GCF_011630105.1 Anneissia japonica | reverse complement strand
GGGGGGGGGGGGAGCAGCTGGCTTGAAAAGTTATAGTGATTTGTTTGCTTAAGCTTCCCCGACCAACTTTTGGTCAAATAAATAAACTGAAAGTGAAACTGAATCATTGTATTATCAAGTTGGCCTACGTCTCAGTACGTTTTTCTGAATCTCGGGCTGACACCAACGCAGAGCCATTTGTCGCGTCTGACGCTCTTCGATTAGCGAATGATCGTCTGAGCACATTTTAATCTTCTTCGTATTTGTTCTCGAGCATTTTCAAATTTACCTCAGGAGCGTCAACGTTACGTATATCATTTAAATTGCACAGCTTTTTCATTTTATCCACCCGAAACGTATCGACATACAATACCCATTGTATATATAATGTTTAATATACGAGGCTCGATGTTTATGTGATTTCTCATTCTTAAATAATGAAATACATATCAGATAGACATATTTTACAACATTACACAACAGTGAAATAAAAGTAAGCCATAATGTAACTAAAACAACGCATCGTTGTTAATTTAATAAGAATACTGTAGTAGTAATACAATATGCCTACGCCTAATTATAGGCCTAAATTGTGATGCTGGCGTTGGTTGCTTTACTATTGGTATCCAACTAGCATTCACCAGGAAACGTCATCTTTATTGTGTAATATCGAATTTATCCTTGATATATTACGTGGAACTAAAACAAAAACGGATGTTACTGTTTATGATTGAAATCCCTTTAGAGAGAGCCATGTATGGGAGATCAGTGATAACCTGTTGAGACAGGCTTCCCAGTCAAAATATTAAATATAAAACACGCTTATAATTCTAACTCATTGGTATACACGTAAACAATCATGATTGATTTGAAATTCTTTTTATCTAACTACAGTGTACGGAGGCCAACCGTAGATAGGACTATGTAATCTAAAAGAAAATGTACTGTTCAAAGTGTTCAGGTATCTTCGAAAATTATGAAGGTACGGTAACTAAACTGAAAAAACAAAATCACATTTTGACCCAGAAATTGGCTAAAACAAACCCCAAAGAACAAAAAACAACAACAAAGAACACATGGCTGTATAGAATGTTACTGGTTCCTATAAAAATATTGTTAATATTTCATTATGAGAAAATACTTGCGGTAGGCCTACACCGCGAGATGGTCCGTTGCGTGTTGACAACATCTTCTTTTAAGAACCTACTTGGCGTGACAAAGCATTTACCGATTGTTACTGTACTTCGCCATGCAAAAATTTCAAAGAATGCTATTGGTATTTTCATTGTCTTCGTTATTGTTATTATTACGCCATTTAATATTATAATGTCGATGTTCGCAAAATCATTTAATGATCACATGTGACTGATTGATAATTGCATAATAATAAAAACGAAAGACGGCTAGGTAGACTTGCTTCTGCAACCAAAAAACCATCGTTAGTGACGTAATAAGAAGATATTATTATTATTATTATTATTATTATTATCATTATTATTATTATTATTATTATTATTATTATTATTATTATTGTACAGTATTAGAATCAACAGTAGTAGAAAGTATTAAACATATTTTATACTCATCGAGAAATTCATTTTGAATAACATCCATTATTGAAAAAAGCGGATGTTATGAACTACCGGTAGGCCTAATAATTATAATATTTTCCGGTCATAACAACTCGTCAGAATGTACCCAGTAGTTTGTATACAGTAATGACATTTATAAGTAGGCTCTATTTACTACATTCATCACGATTCTTAGCTAATAAACTTTAAAAATGAAAGTAAATTTTAACTGTCACAACACTTAACCTTCACATGTCTTCAATTGTTTTAATTGCTGATTTTAAATTGACAATGAAAATTTCTTTGAATATAAATGGATAAATCATACAATAATCATGAATAATATTACAGCATTTTAGCTATAATAAGAAGTAGCATAGACCTAATAATAAATGATTCGATCACTTGCCTGTCTTTGCTCTTGTTGCTTATGAGATCTTTTAATCTTTAAAAGA
>NW_022702688.1:547-870 GCF_011630105.1 Anneissia japonica | reverse complement strand
CATACAAAAGGGAGGCGTTAAGACAACGCCTAATGGTTATTTAACTGCTAATACAGCGAACGTCAAGACAATCGGGCAAGTTTAGGTACACGCCCCACAAAGCCGACTTCGCCATCGTCAAGTAGGTCAATTTTGTATTAAGAAAATGTTCACTTTCCAAATAAAATATAACGCTTTGTATCTACAAAAAAAGGCGCTATACATAAATATAAATGTCTCAACCTTGTTTGGGATTTTCTGCTACAGCTGTGTCATCTTGAGACAGGATTTCAAACACGCAATAAGACATCAATGAAATAACACTAACGTACACTGAATTATAC
>NW_022702688.1:0-541 GCF_011630105.1 Anneissia japonica | reverse complement strand
GAATTATACTAAATAATACCGTACATTCTATTTAATATTTGTCTAACAAATAAACATTTCGGCTGCTATCATAAATAAAATGCATGTATACTTTTAGACATTATTGTGTGTTAGTATGTGGGTGCAGGCTACCACCACCCAAATAAACGTAATCTGTATTGAATATCAAATTGTACAACACAAAACATTATATTTATTAATTATTCACTGAAACTTACCTTAGTTTACACCTTCAAGTACAGTTTTACCACTCAGTATAAATAAAAATGAATGATAAAACAGAAAATAATACAGTAGGTCTACTATAAGGTCCTAAGTATAATAAGGCTGTTTGTCTGTTTGCCCTCCTCACCGGCCTTCACCCTACCTGAGAAAAAAATAGGGGTGGCAAAGCAAGAAAACTTTTTTCTGCTTTGTACTTTACATATAAAAAAAATGTGTTTGAAAAACTCTTTTCAACCAGCCCCTTTTTATCGTTTTAAAAAAAGAAGGGCAAACAAACAATTTATATTTTTAGGCCTAATAGACCGTCTCAACGACT
>NW_022702687.1:0-740 GCF_011630105.1 Anneissia japonica | reverse complement strand
TGTTATATATATATAATTATATATATATATATATATATATATGTATGTATGTATGTATGTATATGAATAGATTAGATAGAATACTTTGATTCTCACCTGTAAGTTTGGTGGAATGACAGTGATGACTGTTTTGACGACTCTAACAAATTCCATCGGATCTAGAATCACTTTATCTCTTAAAGCAACGTTGTCTGGCATGTAAATTATCTCACCAAGATCATATAAGAAGTTCAATAGGACATTCAGTTGTTCTTCGTTATCTATTCCACACTTAGTAGCCCGTTCTTTAACCTGTAATATTACATGCAACACTGGGCGAATAATTGGTGGAATTAGGTAATAAAGAATTAAGTCATTTGACGATCTGTAGAGAGTGCAGCTTTGTTAAGCCTGGGTTTTCATGAAAATTGCTATACGCTATCGCCGAATCCTTTGGCGACGCTGATTGGTCTGTTAAATTAGCGAGCGTTCCCGGTTGCGTCGGGGACAGCTACACAGTGCAAGAATTGCAGTGAAAAAGCTGTAGCGATCTGTGTAGCGATTAAATGGAAACCAGGCTTTTAAGGAAATAAGTTTTATTCGAGAAAATTTTTTCTAAAGTGAATAACATTTTAACCACCAACCACTTTCACCCTTAATACAAAATTATTATATGAATTAAAACAAATATATATAGATGCATTGGACAGGCTTGTGTACATTACCTATATAGTCGAAGGACCAGCTGCTGAAACCAAGGT
>NW_022702686.1:0-595 GCF_011630105.1 Anneissia japonica | reverse complement strand
ATTGGTCTATTTATTGTTTAATAGAATTTTTAATGTTTTTTATAGATTTTATGACCAACATCATATTTTTAAAATTACCTGATTGAAATATTTATCCATATGCAACTTAATGTCATCCTTTGTATTCACTCATAATGTGCATCTTAATATGTAATTGGGAAGTTGAGATTCTTGTGACTACTCAACAAATGTAAACATTTGTACATAATTTATTGAAAGCCTTAAAAGTATTTTTACATTATTACCCTGAGTAACATTGTATAATCACTTACAGTACCAACAAAAGTGCAGTCACTGCTAAATACAACTGGCCTTTGTCTCATGTCTTCCACTCATGATATTAAGTTGATTACATTCTAAACATCTACTTCTACGAAAATTACTCTTAAACACATTAAAAACAGATGCAACACCAAGAACTTCTCATCTGTCTGGAAAGGGGTCAGAAAATGTTGGTCAAAGCCACCTGGAGGCTAGAAAAACAGTAATTTTGAGCCTTTTTTCCAGCTGATATGAAATGGTTTAGTACATATGACCCAGAATTTTAAAAAAAATGTAATTAAAATTAGTAAATATTTATCTGTTATCTATCCAA
>NW_022702685.1:0-664 GCF_011630105.1 Anneissia japonica | reverse complement strand
CCCCCCCCCCAACTGATTGATTCAGCTTCATTTGCCTTCTGAGACATTTTGCAATAAAAGTTGCTTTAGAAGGTATGTAGCTTTTGAATCATCTTAGTTTCGTTTGGCCAAAATAGTTTTATGTTGCCAAAAGCAAAACTGTTTTAAGGTCAAAAATGATCTGGTATTCACACTCAGCACTTTTGCTAGTTTTATTGAAGAAACTTTCACCATCATTAAAATGTCTTAAGTGGTCAACCACACAGGCATTTATGCAGCTGAGGAATTTTGTAGAAAATAGCAACTGATCTGTACTAATGCGGTCATCTCTAGATATGTAATCAGTTATTTGCTCTTGTACCTCGCACTGTTATTTTGGCTACATGATAAAAATACAGAGATTGACCAATAGTTATTCATTAAGTTCATCACCTTTAAATAGTATTACTGTGTTTTTCCAGTAAGTACTTTTAGCAATTAATGAGTGCAAATAATAGACACAATCAAACACAATACTAAAAGAAAAACAAAAGTTTTGTAAAGTAAACTAACTTTGTGCATTGCATTAATTAGCCTTACCCAGATTTTTCTCTGGATTCGGCCATAAGATGCTAATTTGAGTTTGAGAAATTTACTGTTGATATCAAGTACATGACATGAGTGTGCTCCCACTTGATTATAAAAT
>NW_022702684.1:0-999 GCF_011630105.1 Anneissia japonica | reverse complement strand
TGGTACGATTATAATGGTATTGCCTATCCCATAAACATCCAAATTAACACACTGTAGAAAACCAAACAATTCAATTCTGATTGACTCACTTAGTATGTTATCAATAGAAAAATTAAATACATTCATAACCTATTTTTTAGTAACCTATATTATAATTATATAACATATTATATAATTATAAAAAATAAACCACAGTTTAATTTTATTTTAGTGATACTTGTCACAGGAGGTATAATGCTATTATACCTCCATTAACAGCGAGATACTTTCCAATACTCATTCATGGAGTTTATTTTCAAAATAATTATAACTCCATGACTCGCATTGTGCACTATTTATCTTGGGCCCATTCTGGTTTTACGCTAATCCCCACATTATCGTTTAATAAACAATACTGTGTTTGTAAGTTTGTAAGGCGTCGCTCAATTAAACCATCAAAGCCTATTCCATTAAAGCAAAAATATATTTCCAATTCGGACTAAATTGTATATTTCAGTTATTGGAATGATAAAATATTTTACGCAATATAAGAGAGCTGCAGAGAAATGTCAGTTGGTTTGTCTTTGCCATTGTTATACAAAATTTGAATGTTTTTTTTTTCTTTCAGTGAACTTAATTATTGGCAGGAAGTTTAACATTTTTTTAGCTCCATTGATGATATCTATTTAATTCTGGATTTTAAGTGCAAACAATTTGCCCATCCACAAATTGATTCCACATGTTCATGTACGTTACACAATCCAAATAATACGAGCATTTTTATTTACTGATTTAAGATCTAAATATAACACGGTTGTATTTATTAAAATCTGATTTGTGTGGCGTGTTAATTTACGTAAACATATAGTGTGGTTTTATAATTCCAATTTGATGTTTCATAATCTTGTTTAATTTGGTTGTGTGTATGTGATTTTAGGATTCTTTGGTGTAATTGTAAGACTATTTTTCATTGAGGACTATTTGTACATTTTATCACATTTCAGCTTTGTGCTGCGATGA
>NW_022702683.1:0-2043 GCF_011630105.1 Anneissia japonica | reverse complement strand
TTGGGATCTCACTGGATGAGGGTGGAGGTGGAGATGCCATAAATTTTGACATAGAGGTAAGTGTTCAAATGATACATTTGGCTTGATAGGTAAACATCCTGGGCTCTTATTTTGTGATTGGCTTAACATGTAAACATCCTGAGCCCTCATCTTGTGACATGTGATTGGCTCAAATGTTCTAGTGCAAATTTATCATCTACAAATATCTATAAATAGTTTCTACAACATACTGTACTTGTACATTACAGGTGAGTGAAGAAGCTGCAATTAATTGGGGAGAAGATGCTGATACGAGTGGTATTACATTGGGTTCAGACACTACAACCACTGATGATGGTGTTGCTAGGGGAGTTGATGCTCTCACTCTCCTAGACAACCTAGACACAAGGAATGCATTTGTTAATGACATATTAGAGGTAAGAATTTTGATGGTATTTAAATAATAGATTAATATTTCACAGTATTAAATACACGTTAGGCCTACAATTTCAAACAATTTTCATTATCATTATAATGACTACAATTTCTTTACTGTTTAGCTTGAATTTTTCTTAAGACAACGACTGAAAGAAATGAAAGGAGAAGCCGACATTCTCTCGGTCAATCAGTTTCAAGGAGCGCCCTCTATATGTCAAATGCAGACAGTTGATGATGTAAATTCCATGTTGATCTTGGTACAGGATGTCTTGAGTCATCTCCGTGACTCCACCGTACAACACTTCTTGATGATTAAAAGCTCACCAAGGTTGGGTTACTCTTTCAAGATGTTTCAATATAGAAATTCACTTAAAATTAATTGTTTCAAAAAATTAACATTCTTTGGATCATTATCATTCGACCAAATTTATTCTTTTTCAGGTATGTTGACCGTCTCGCAGACTCACTGAAGGAAAAACTTGTTTACCAAGAAAAAATGATTGCAAGTCAAAAAGCAGTTGTGGAGAAACGACAGGCTTCTTTGGAAGAACAGAGAAAACTGGAGCCCAAGCTGGACACTCTGATTATGAAAACAAGAGAGCTTAAGCAACAAGTAAGTTCATCTGGTGTCTATGTGATCAGTTTTTGTACCAGGTGTAATGTAAGTTTAAAAGTATTCACTGTGTGAAAAGTGGCATGCAGTTTATAGTTATCTATATCTTTGTACTGTAATAAAGTGAATTCGTTATTATTATTAATATTATTGTCATATTCATGTTCATAATCAACAGCGTTAATGCACTATTTCATTCCTTTTGCAGATTGAACAAGAAATTTCTAAAAAGTACAAGAACCGACCAGTTAACTTAATGGGAGCCGTCAACAATGTTTTATCGTAGAAAACAAAAGATGAAGATAATATATTTATTCAATTTTCCTGCAAACTTCCCCTCGACCCTGAAGTATAAAATGGCATATTAGTGGGAAATGTGAAAGTTGGAACCAATACTCTTTTATTCCACCTAAGAATATAAATAGTGATACAGTAGTCTATAAAACAATAGACAATATTTAAAAGAGAAATTCATATAAATTACCACACCACTTCATTATGTTAACTGATTATTGAAAAGCAAATAGAATTCTAAATAAATGAACAAAAATGAAATAATTTTTTTGGCAAGAAGCATCATTTTATTTGCATTCTACACATTATGACTTTGAACATTCACTAGAATATAATCAAATTCAAAAAACAGAAGTTTCATATAATTTACATGTTTTTCTACGATTTCCTGGTTATCTGTTCACTATTACATTATACAAACACACATGTAACAATCACCATGATCTGCATTATCAATAATCTTGCATATATTTTCTAAATAATAACTGAATAAAACAAGAAGGTATAATAAAATAGTTTATATACTGTAGTATCTTGCTAATGATTAAGGTTCTCCAATCTTACAGAATCATAAAAAACACCATTAAAAATTTTAAGAAGCAAGCTTTTGCTAGCTGTAGTTATAACTGCCTGTCAAAGCTAGCTAGCACAAGGTCATGTTTCGTTAATATTATAGATTAATATTAAGGATATTATTAAAGATTCATAATATCTGCAGA
>NW_022702682.1:0-1100 GCF_011630105.1 Anneissia japonica | reverse complement strand
GTTTCTGGAAATTCCAATGCAATCGCAACGGGAGATGATTATGGTTTTGTCAAACTGTTTGATTTTCCAAGCTCAGAGAAATTTGTGAGTGTGCTATTTTGTATTCTCTTCATCATATTTTATCAATTGATGATAATATTGAACAAAAATGAGTAAATTACCAAATAATGTATAATCAAAAGATTTATATTGACACAGACATGAAAGATACTCTGCATAATGGTAAAATATGGGAAAACATAAAACTCAAATTAAACCATTTATTTGCTACCTTGAATTATAATGAGACATTATCAAATTATAGTAAGTTTTTAGCTGTCCAATCCAAATCCTTGGCCTCATTTTTTTCTGTGCAGGGATTGGCTGATGAGCAATCCAACTATTATAGTATAGGTCAGTGGTTCAAAACTTGTCACTGCAGGAAAACTAAACTCCACTCGCTAAGCCTCGTGACTTGGTTTATAAAGCATCGTTCCATCCTGTAAGTGGCGAGTGTACTTGCTGTTGGATGTGAAGGAAAAGAAAAAAAAAAGTGGCTATGAACTGCAACTGAATATTTGGGGTGAAATGAGCACATTTACGATCAAAGCAATAGGTGACTAGTAACCTAATGATGCTTGTCATAAGTGATATTAGCACTGTTTACAACTGGTTCTACCTGAAAGAAATTATTTGAACATTTAGTTCCACCTAGTGCTGATAGTAGTGAAATTATCGTGGGTGGAATTTCACTTGAGCACAACCAGCAACTGGTTGATGCACTGTTCATTGGCAAGGAAAATGTTTTGTAATTAAACAAATATTAAATTCTAGTGTTCAGGTTAATTTAATGATAATAATTTATTTCCATTCGTTTAGCTAACAAACAAATGCTGAAACCTAGGAGGCAAGCTTGTATACAGATTCCGGTAACTAACTTAGTACCTTTGCAACTGTAACGGACACAAACATTGTCCTCAACCCGCCTAACTGTCAATATGAGGGTTTATTTGAGGAGCCAAGTTATCAGACTCCAATTAAAACCCAACACAGGCGGGGTTTGAACCGGGATCTTCAGCACAAGAATCGGGAACAATACCTCTCAGCCAACCGCTTTGCTT
>NW_022702681.1:0-765 GCF_011630105.1 Anneissia japonica | reverse complement strand
TGTATAAACACAATATGACTGATGTTGATTTGAGAGGAAATATCCCAGTAGTTCAAGTATAATGCACTTTTTTCGTTGGTTTTGATATGAATTGATATTTCTTCCCCAAACATTAGAGCAATTTGAATCATCCAGGTATATTTTCTTTAGTTAATTATAAGAGGACAAACGAAGCATTAGTAGCTACTAATAAAGCCATCCCTACTGATTGCTATTTATTAAGTTGGTATTCAATTTCATGGCCCAGTCAAAAGGATTTTGCTAACAGAATATCATGTGTAGCCTCCTCAATCTAGCGTTTTCCTCGCTGTCAATCACACTTGCTTGTGAATAGGACTTAAATTTGATTGGACGTGACAAATTATGATTAATTTGTCGGATTGATAAATCTATATGATGCATCTTAGTAGTACGGCGGAGAGGCAAAGTAATTCTATTATTCGTTCATTTACTTCGTTATGGATTCATTTAAATACTTATTCTTCATTCATGTTTATTTGAAGAATAATCTACTGGAGTTGGCTCATGACAATTTACTTGATGAATTTTCTTATAGGTTTTCAGCTGAATACATCTGTAGGCATACACTACAATATTGCTGTGCCTCTCAGTTGAGACAAACCAATTTAGTCAAAATATTTTGTGTTTATCCTTCCATCTATCTACTTTAATTTGTTTTCCTTTCTTCCCTTTCTTAGTTATTTTTAAGCCAGATTTTCATAGGCCGTACTGTTTTTTTTTTTATCTCTGAAGCACATATAAGGC
>NW_022702680.1:0-655 GCF_011630105.1 Anneissia japonica | reverse complement strand
ATTTATGATGTACTGTTAATAATGTAGGATTGAATAAAGTTTGTATTGTGAATTGTGATCACCTTAAACTTTTTAATAAAAAAGCTTGTCATGCGCAGCTGCATGTATAAAAATATACCTACAGTGGTATAAACAGTATTATGATTTTATACAAAATTTCTTTCAAAGGATATATTAACAAAAGGAGTTGATTGTTCCCACATGTTCGAGATGGACGGTTACAACGTGTTAGTGGCAGGAAACACCAAGAGCGACAACGACAATCTTATAAACACATTTATTTATTTACAACCTCATGATTATGGTAAGAAACGGAAAACAGAAAACACTAATTCGATTTTGTTGTTTTAAGCACCATAACAATGGTCCAACCCTTGCCCCGGTGCCTTGGTTTGCAAGCAGTACCGGTATTCGATATTATTTTGATATAATTTTCTTTTTTTTTCTAGGACGACCAAAAACAGCATCAGTGTTTGCAATTTTCATTTTGACTGATGGTAAATTATTATTTCTATTTTCTTCAGATGTTTCATTGTAAATTGATTAAGACCTTTGTTCCAAAATAAATATAGTGGTGAAGCGATGACAATAATAACACATTTTCAAGTTGACGTATTTTTGAAACAATTTATTTAACACGAATAGTTCGTCCTAT
>NW_022702679.1:0-841 GCF_011630105.1 Anneissia japonica | reverse complement strand
GTCGGCGTTCCGCAACCTCCTTGACGTGTCCTCGTGCAGAACCGATCAGGGAATGCTTCTCGTCGGTCCGGCGACCTGTCTTCCGACGGGACGGGGAACCGACGATCAGTACATCAGAACCGGATTGAGGAAAAGATATCCTCCTTACTGATAATTTAAAACAAAAAGTGAAGAGGCCAAAGTGTTCGTACAGTGTTGTAAAGAAAAAAAATAGAATTTTGGAAAATAAAGTCAGAAAAAAAACAAACAATCTTGCCTGTTTCTCATGTCTTACTTTTTGTAACCCTTGATGAACCAGAAATCCTCCTCCTTGCAGTCGTCCACCCATTCGGCGTACACGTTGTCGCCCAAACACTTGACGATTACCAAGGCGGCAGGGCGAGCTGACAGTGAGAAAGTGTTTGCCAAAAACAGCGCTCCCAGCTGAGCCTGGATTTTGGCTTTATCAAGCAGACAGGGTCGAAATGCGGTTCCACTTTTGCGAGGAGCGGACTCGCGCTCCTGCATGATCTGCGGCATTGTCATGGACGTGAATTTGAATTCCACGACAACCTGCCGACACGTCGAACGTTCCTTCGTGATGAGATCGGCGACCGCGATGCTGGCGTCGGGACCACCCTCCTTCGCGTTCGTCAAGGGGTGTTGGGCGGACACGAAAGTCAGGTCCAAATCTTTGAGCATTCGATTCACATCGGGATCTTTCATCGCGGGCACGGCGACGTCCATCGCCCGACCGACCTTGAGAGCTTTCTCGCTGGAAAGAGCCGCCGAACCCCCGATTCTCGCTCTTCTAATTTTCCACGCTTTGTTGTAGTACAGAAACGCATCTATCTGCTTCTTG
>NW_022702678.1:0-536 GCF_011630105.1 Anneissia japonica | reverse complement strand
TGTATGCCGAATATGGGTTCAATAATCTCTGCACACAACAAATCAGTACTTAATAATACCACAATAATAATGAAGTCAAAGAATGCAATTGTCGCGACGTGTGCCCCCTATCCAACAAGTGCCTAACCAAAGGAGTTGTTTATCAGGCCACAGTCATACGCCAAGACGACAACAAAATAGAAACTTATGTCGGACTGACAGAAAACACTTTTAAGGGCAGATATAATAGACATAGTAGCTCATTCCGTAATGAAAAGTACAAAAACAGCACGGCACTCAGCCAATACATTTGGAAACTTAAAGCCGATAATATAAAATATGAAATTAAGTGGAAAATATTAGGTAAATGCAAACCATACTCCAATATCAACGCTGTAATCTGTGTTTGCTCGAGAAATATTTCATTATATGTAACCCTGAATTAAGCTCACTTAACCGTAGGAATGAATTGATTAGTGCATGTAGGCATACAAGAAAATTTCTACTGCGGTACCAATATACATAGGCCTATACAATACAGAGCTTCTAATCACCTC
>NW_022702677.1:0-1074 GCF_011630105.1 Anneissia japonica | reverse complement strand
GGGATCATGACCGAGGCTCTAGTTGGCCTCTTGGTTCATGCCCTCTTGTCAGACCCCCTGTAGGAATATTTCTGGAGCCACTGTTGACTTTAATAATGATGTAGGTATCAAACACAGGTCAATTTGAAGTACAAAAAGGAAATGCAACATCCTACAGTATTAGCTAAAGAAAATGCTTAGAGATAAACAAAATACAGTACTTGCTTGCAAAATAACAATTTTTTTTAGTAATAATTAATGTACAATTTCAATCAAAAAAAAGAATTTGCCTCATTCTGTAGAGTATAATCAGGTATCTGAAAATAAAGGTACGCTTAGGATCCATGCTTCTATCGATAAATTACATTGCAAAACAAGCAAAATAAAAAATCTGACACAATCAATTTCAAATCAAACAAATGTAAAATTTCATTTAAAATGATATCCTATAAATAATGATTATTGAAACCATGCAACAGGCACAAACAATAGATTGTAACTTTTATATCATTATCACACATTTTAAATAAAAATGTGATGTTCACAGTTTTCTATTGTTTTTGTTTTTTTTTTGGGGGGGGGGGAAGAGGGAGTGAGGGTGTATTATTAGGAAACACCCTAAAATCCTACAAAAATTTTCAAGATTCATTGATGCCGACTAAAATAGGATTAAATCAATTAAAACAAAAATTAAAAAAACAACCATTAGGAAATTTAAAAACCACGATACTGTAAGAATGACAATAATAATATCTATTCTAACAACAACTACAGTATTAATATAATCAATTTACCTAACATTAAAATGATTAATGGTAAATTAACATCCAGTGGTACATAGGTCACACCAATCTATTTTTTTGTAGAGTTTGTACTTACTGTAAAACATTCTTATATTTAATACTAATTTCTGTAACTTTTAATAATATTTATCGGTATAATTATGCGTCTGATAATTTTTAAGAAAAATGTTTTCATTTTCTAATTTTAAATTGAAAGATAATAAGTTTTACAAGTTAAAGCAACTCAAACACTGAATGTATACTGTAGGTCATCTGGTATAATCTCACCTCTTGAACATAAAATTGGTATGAT
>NW_022702676.1:0-1111 GCF_011630105.1 Anneissia japonica | reverse complement strand
TATGACATGTAAATTAATTTTAGTAATGTTAAATACAAAAATACTAGTTTACTTTTAAAACCTTGTGTGCACTACGTCAGCTGACGGTTGGACGATGCCACGTGTAACTTAATTCGGTGAAAAGCATGCGACATCTCGTTTTCGATAATGATAAGGCTTTCTGTCTGCCACCGATGACCAGCATAAGCTGTCACACCGCCTGGGTAGACCCAGACGGTGTGACAGCTTATGCTACAATATGTTGAATTAGATTCGTTGGGCAAACGCTGGTGCGACCGTCATCCAATTGTCACCCATCGCAATCTATTTCATGTTTAGTTTCGATTTTGGGTTGTCTTAAATAAAATATGCACCAGATTCATCAGTATGTAGTTTCATCTTTAGAAATTTAAATTTTGTATTGCTCAGTAATATATTGTTTCACATTTAGAAATGTAATGTAATGTTACTCAGAAACTTGTGTAGTTTCACATATAGAACTTTAATGTATAATTATTCAGTAATATGTAGTTTCATATTTACAAATGTTTTGTAGTATTACTTAAATTTTATTTTAGATCACGAGTACCCGGTGTTGCACTGCCCAGATGAAATTATAGATTCAACAGACACAAATCTCTATTATTCCACTGTGTATTGGAATGTATCGGTTAACGATAACTCAGGCTCTGTAACCCTAAATTGCACAAGAAAATCTGGTGATCAGTTTAATGCTATTTGGCCAGTAGCACAACAACCGGTTACATGCTTGGCCTTGGATCCATACAACAATGTTGAATCATGTATATTTAATATAACTGTTTATGGTGAGTGTGCTTTAAGTATTGTGTTTTTAAATTATATTATATAGTATAGTAAAATAGAATAATCGCAAATTCATTTAGAATGAAAAATTTCTTATAATATATATTGTGATGTGCATTTTGTTATTTAGATGATGAAAATCCAGAAATAGTTTGTCCAAATGACATCAGTGTAACAACTGATCCTGGACTGTCTACCACTTTTGTTAATTGGACAGTCATTTACACGGACAACACAGATGATATGTATGATGTCAGAGTAACAGGATCTGGTACAAGCTACAATCAAACTGGAGAGAAATTCTCAA
>NW_022702675.1:0-528 GCF_011630105.1 Anneissia japonica | reverse complement strand
ACATCTGAAATTGAATGTTTTGTCAGATATTGTAAGGATAATCTTCTTAAGCTTAACGTTTCCAAAACCAAAGAAATGGTTGTTGACTTCCGTATAAAATATAAAAATGAAACTAGAAATATCGTAATTGATAATAATCCAGTGGAGAAGGTATCCAGTTATAAGTACCTTGGAGTAAAATTTGATAACAAATTAAATTTCTCGGAGCACATTGAATTCATCATGAAGAAATTAAATACTCGCATATATTGCCTTATGAAGATGAATGCATTCAATGTTAATACTAAAATCATAACCTTATTGTATTCATCTGTAATCTGTGGAGTATGGAGCTATTGCTTAACAGGTTGGGGAGGTAATGTGGGTCGATGTGATATTTCCTTAATTGACCGTTTGATCAGGAAAGTCAGTAGAATTACAAAAACACACCTGCCTTCAACTGATTCTGTATATCACGACAGGATGAGTGAGCTTTTCCATTTTATCATGAATGACAAAAGTCATCCGCTTCATGATAAGCTTATTAGC
>NW_022702674.1:0-1030 GCF_011630105.1 Anneissia japonica | reverse complement strand
AAACTGTATTCTTTCTCATCGTATTTTTTGTACACAAAAAACAAACGTGAACATAGGCCTACCACTTGCCTTCACACTTTGTTATGAAAATGTTCACTATTTTCCATGAAAGAAAGAATATACCACAAACATCATATGGAAAAGAGACCAAAAGCACAAAACAAAGGTAAATGTTAACTTTAAGTTTGTTTTTAAAAGCATATAAACGAATAGGACGCAAGTTCAAGTTAAAAATATTTGCAGGGCCTAGCCTAGTTAGGCCTACCTTCTCATCCTCCTAGTAATAGGGCCAGGGCCTTAGCAACAGCCGTGGGGAAAATGGTCATTAAAATGTGTAGGCCTAAAATAGCTTAGGCCTAGAACTATATCTTTATTATTTTGTTTTTAATCGATCTGGTTTGTCTTATGTAGCATGTAATAAACTAAATAAATGTTGTATTATTAATATTATTCAAGTAGGCCTAGGCCTAAGCCTAATTCATATAATATAATATATAATAACATATATATAATTCAGATCTGTAAACTGTTAAAAAAAAGTGCGTATGGAGGCTAGGCCTGTATTTTAGTAGTAGTAGGCCTAGGGCCTAGATCTATCTTGTAAGTTATGATTTGTCCGTTCACTTCCTGTCTTTGTTTTTACTTCAACATTGCAAATATTTAATTTCATTAGGCCCCATAACAAAAATTATTAGTTTATCACCCCCTCCCTCATCACTTTTTTTTTCAATCAACAGGATATAGGCCTATATATTTAAAACGGTCGTTTTTTTTCCATCTTTTTTCATTTGAAAAGCTCAGGATTTCTTACAAATATGTTTACTGGTACAACAAAAGCATATTTTTAAAAATATATTTAATTCCATGCTTATGGCTTTTTATATGTGTCCCTAACCATTGATTTACTTGTAAACATCGGTAAAATGGGGACGGGATTAGCAAATAAAAAAAAAAAAAACTAATAATTTTTTTACGAGGCCTTACCGTATATAATTTTTTATGTCAGATACAAAGTAATCATTCATAATTT
>NW_022702673.1:0-510 GCF_011630105.1 Anneissia japonica | reverse complement strand
CCAAAATTTAATTTTTGAAGAAGGCTGCAAACCGAAAACTGAATTGTTATTATTGTACTAAAATACATTTTTATACGATGTATTATTGGACTTCGTTTTCAGTGGGAAGTTGACCGACTTGCTAAGTTAACTGGTTGTCAATTTTCTAGTATGTTTCGTACTCAGAATACAACACATGTTATCATAAAAACAGGTGAGTTTGGAATAAAAATCATTTTATTTGTTACAAAATGTTTAAAATATTGGAGTTTAAATTTTAAAATGTTCTGTGAAATTGGATTTAAATTTCAGAATCATAATCATATTTATTATCATTATAATTTTCATTGTTTTAGTCAATGATAAATTTATTCCATGCCCATATTATTGTCATGGTCATCAATAATGTATGGCAGATATCCCAATATAGTAATATTCACTTTGTTGCACAACCTTTGATAAATTCAACATTCCTTTTGCAGTGTTTCTAAATATAAAAACATCAATTAAAAAAATCAATACCTTTTAAAC
>NW_022702672.1:0-656 GCF_011630105.1 Anneissia japonica | reverse complement strand
GGGTATGATTTGGAGAAATTGTAGGTTTGTGAATGATGGGCCTGCTCTAGTTTGCTTGTATAAAATGATTATTCGTCCGCACTTAGAGTACTGTTCTGTTATTATAAACTCGATTTTCTCCAAGTCAGGCCCATCGTATTGATAGAATACAAAGAAGGTTTTTATTTTTTTTAGCTAAGACATGTCCCGATTATACTGTCAATATTGATTCCTTAAGTAAACGCAGATTTGTTTTTGATATGCTGTTTTTCTACAAAAGTTTAAATTCTGTATTTGATTGTAATCTGGTATCTTTGTTTAAATTTAACGTTCCTAGTCGTACTCGTACTAGAAACTTAATCTATGTTCCATTTGGTCGGGTTGACGTAACTAAGAGAGGTTTATTTCAAAGATTAGCTGTTACATATAATAATTGTCTCTTATACACATCTAGATGTGTATAAGAGACAGCGTTTAAGCTTAAAATTAGTAAGGTTGTTTGATGTTAGTTATTATTTGTCTCTTTCTATGTATATGTTTTTCTCCAACCTGTTAGTGGAGGTTCTTATCTCTGTTGGTTGAGAATTAAATAAATAAAAAAAAAAAATAAATAAAATAGACAAATATAAAAACAGAATTTCTCAGTTAAAAATCAGTTTGTAGGTTAAAAATAATTG
>NW_022702671.1:0-740 GCF_011630105.1 Anneissia japonica | reverse complement strand
AGTGTGAGACGTTTCGATCAGCACACCACGTGTGATGTAGGCCTAGCTGTTCAATAAGCTAGCCTCGGCCGCCAAAATTAGGAAGCATCTGTACAGTTTAATAATCGGCTACAGCGTATTGTTAGGTGGTTAAAATAAAATATGTTGTTTATTTAGGTAGGTTTATTAATATTAGAATTATGCTGCCAGTTGTATTTTATTATCCCATTCTTTTTTGGATAAAGCTGACCCTCTCTGGCCTAGCCTAGGCTATTTAGTATTTAATTTTTGTGTGGTGGGTTTGAGGCAACAGATTTTTTCGTGCCTAGATCGGTGACTAATAAATAGTAATTTACTGTGATTGATAGATATTTATTTTAGCGTATTTATTATAACAGTACTGTAATATCTTACTTTTTAATATTAATAAAAATAATAATTAATTATTATTATGAAATATATTGCTATACCAGGCACTTCAGGGCATCAATTATTTCAACAACATAAAAAAAACAATGCAATTTTGTTACTTCAAATACAATATCTTTAAGAAACTTTAAAATTTAACCAATTTTTAAACAATATTTACTATTACAGACCAAATATAAACAGTCCTTCCCTCATCGATGTAACAAAAGCGAAATAATCTATTGTTTTGATTAAAAAAAAAACCTCCCTCCCTCATCAATTTTATTTAAAAAAAAGTGATCTAAATTATATGTGCCCTTTCCATCCAATCATACAAATTTAATTAGAATTAG
>NW_022702670.1:0-4545 GCF_011630105.1 Anneissia japonica | reverse complement strand
CCAGTACCATAGAAGACATGCACACGAAGGTGATAAATAATATTTTTTATTGGGCCTTATGTCTTGAAAAATGGGAAAACCTCAGTTAAACTCAAAAGGATTGAACATTAGTAATTGTTCTACTTGAACCTAGGCATTTGGAATTAGAAGGAAAACATTTTAACCACCAAGCACCAGCTACGGTTGTACAACATGCACGTGCAGGGATTTAGTTATGGTGGAAGGAGCTACCCAGCCATAAGTTTTCCATCCAGTCTAAAGCTAATTTCATGGCCCTGCACCTACCTTTATCAACCCCAATGCCCATCCTTAAAATCCAATCTTATTACAGTAGAACCCCTCCTTTGGGACACCCCTATTAAGGGGACACTTATTTGGCAATGAAACAAGGGAAAGTATATATCTTTCAACACTACGGCCAACCCCTAGTTAGGGGACACCCCTATTAAAGGGACACTCTTTTTAGTCCCGAAGGTGTCCTCTCAATTATATATCCTTAAAATGCCTACCACCTATCCTTATTTTTCTACAGCGACAACCCTAAACTAATAATGTCCACAGAGATGTTGTTCTTTGACTAAAAATTGAAAACCACTGTTGTGGAACAAGCATATTTTTTTACCTAGGTATGTATGAATTATGAGTATAAGAGTTTTATCACTAAGATTCAATGACACAGTTTTTGGGGAAAGACATCATTATCTCACACACAACATTTAACAGCATTTTATGCATAAACTTGAAAATTAGCGTTGTTAAGCAACACAAAGTGTTGAGAATATGTTTGTTTATTCATTCAGATGTAAAGAGTACTACAGAAAGCCGCAATTAGAATCTGTATTAAGCCCCATGAAGACTATTAAATTTTCTTTGACAAATGCCCATATATAGTCATGATGTGCTTATATATGCTTATGTGATGTCACATATAAAAAAGCTTGTTTTTCTAATGCAATCAAGTATTAAAAAACATCAAGAAATAACACTATTTAAAAATAAAATCGGTAAAAATATACAATGAGTAGCTTGGCGATTATGAGTTTTGCCTTTCGATTCTAGGGCCACGGGTTCAAACCCTGCCACACCAGTCTTTTCTCTGACAACTAAATAAGCTCCACTCCCTCATAAAGAGACTTAGTTTATAAAGCGTCATTTCATCCTGTAATCTGTAAAGTGTAACTGCTGATGGTTGTGAAAAAAAATTTAAAAAATATTTGGAACACAAAATTTATGTCTGCCTAAAAAAATAATTCTAAAAGCACAGCAGCCAATGTGAACTAAATTGCATTGAAATTTAACAAATTGCAATATTTTTAGCTAAATTTGAACAACAGCTGAAATGATGCTTAAACAATATAATGAAATTTGATACCATAAGAGATGCTTATTTCATGCATATTTCAGGCTTGACTCATTATGATCAAAGTCTGTTCAATATGTTGAGAATATTATGCGATCATTATAATTCACTATTGTTCTGTTAAATATGCTTCCTTTGCATTTATTTGTTTCCTAAAACTCTCTCCACTCTATCAAATTTTCATAGACAAAAAAACTGTTGCATGCTCATATATAGTCATGAAGTGCCTATATATAGTTATTATGTGATGTCATCATGACCATATTTAGACATGTCATATGTTTTTGTCAAATAAAATTTTATAGTCTACACAGGGTTTTAAGAAGAACATCATAAAAAGGTTGTTGTTGTTCTAATACAATTTAGGTATTTTTAAAATTTCCTTCATTAAGATAAATAACTTTCATGTTAATTTTTTTTATGGTAAATCAATCAAAACGTGGCCTAGAGCCATTCTAAGTAATGGAAGCACTCATTATTATAATTATTAATATTACATTATTACGGGAAAAAAAGCATTATCTTGATAGTTCAAAAATAAGAATATAAAATATTGAATCATGCTTTTTAAATTGTTATACTTTTTAATATATTCTCCTCTTTACAGCGTGCAACCTAAAATGAAACATACTTAAAAGCAAGGATTCAGCACTATTTACAAGGAAAAAAGAGCATATTTTACCTTGTCTTCCAATGCGTCAATTATCTTTTGCAGTCGTGACAACTCTGACATGGCTGACTGGCTCTAAAATGTTGGAAAAAATATAAATATTTTAGGAATTAAAAGCAACATTAGCAACTGGCAGTGAAAAAAAATGAAAACATTTTAGAATATTATATTTTAAGAACAACTTTACAACAATTTAATTATTTATTAAAATCTACTTCTTTCCAAATTCATGCTGGAATTCAGAGACATAATGCTCATCATTTTTTAGATTCCTTGTTTACAAACTTAATATCACATACATACGCATCCATCTTATATCTAAATGGATATTTCTAGAGTCCAATCAAACTTAACAACTGACGAATCAGAATAGGGCTATACACACTTAAGTCCTACGAACTCACTTGACTCACAAACACATATGTTAGTCACATTTAACACACGTTGTCCAACAAACACACATTGTCCGTGTCCCACAAACACACATGCCCGGAAAACATATGTGTTGTCCTACTTAACACAAATACACACATGTTGTCCAACAAACATACCTGTTGTCCCACAAGCACATATGTCCCGCAAACACATGAGTTTTCCCACTTAACACACACGTTGTCCCACTTGACGCACATGTCGTCCAACAAACACACATCCCGCAAACACATGTGCTGTCCCACTTAACTATACAGGTTGTCCCAATTTACACACTTTTTCCCATTTAACGCACATGTTGTCCAACAAACACACATGTTCTGCAAACACATGTGTAGTCCCACTTAACACACATGTTGTCCCACAAACACCCATGGCCCGCAAACACATGTGTTGTCCAACAAGCACACATGTCCCACAAACATGTGTTGTCCAACAGACATGTTTACATATGTTTACGCTCTCACTTGTAGGGCCAACAATGTACTTAGGGACAGGGCGTAGCAGACTGACACACTGTACAGTTTCCTACTGCTAGCTAAAGTAAAAACTACAAACCTTTGGTTCAACCTTGCACCAGAGTTTGGCGACTTCATAAGCATCTTGGAACCGGTTAAGTTTAGCAAGGGCGATTGTTTTCCTACTTAGAGCTTTGCCGCTGCGGTTTTGTGTCAGATGTAAAAGTTCATCGCAATCCTCAATGGCCTTTTCATATTTTTCCTTCAGTAGAAAAAATTAAAACTTGATTAAAATGTACTTTTTTTAACGATAGAGTATGTGATTTAAATCTATTCTTGCTCCACAAAAAACGATTAAAAAAAAAAACAAACAGATTGTTAAAGCACAAGAGTGATTTTTCCCCTTCACAATCACCATGGGTTTCAATCAGTAGACCATTGACCAACAGCCTCCCTTGGCCTCAGCATAAGGTTGCTTGCTCATATGCTCGTAAACAGAATGCTTACACTGTCATCACATACCTATGTTCATGACATGGGCCCCTACAGCACAGACAACTGTATGACTCATCTGGCTATTATTATTTATCAGAGATGTAATCTCCATGGCTAAAGAGTAGCATCCATATTTACATCTCGTATAAACTTATAAACAGAATTGTTTATTGCCGTTCTCAAATGTGCGTATCAATTAGTTAATTACAGCCACTATGAAAACATCTCCAAATGAAATGACCAACCATTTCTTAACACAAGCATATTATTTACTTCGTGGTGTACTGTAAACTTATTTATACAAAAAAAAACTGTTTATTGTTTTTCTCAAAAATGAGTATCAATCAGTTAATTACAGTCAACAGAGGAAAATATCTTGCCTGAAATGAGAAACTTTATTTATTACTTATTATAACTTGTGTAGTAACTGGGCTTTTATAAACCACTCATTTAATCAATATTGCAGAATAAAAAATGTATGATTATAAATGATTCATAAAATATTTATACTATATTATATATTGGAGAATACACAGTTTGATCTGTTCAAACATCAAAATGCATCTTTTTGTAATTGTAATAAAAAAATTTAGAAAATTTAGATGGTACAGTAATTAGGAAAAAGGAACCAATTACAATTTCAATTGTGAAAATACCATATTATATTGGCATATAATTGTTTAGTATATTAATTATATATTTGTACAGTACTCATCGTATATTTGATGTTTATTATTGAGGAAGATGTGAGACTCAGCTTTGCTAAAATAAAATTGAATAGATTAAAATCACTGCCTATTTAGGGCCTTTAAGAACAGGAAAACTTATGCCACTTTACGACAATATTACAAATTTATTTTATTTATCTATTAAAGCATTATAGTACATTATGTCTTGCAGGCCTTGTCATTTGAAAATGGCAGGCGAGCAATAAATCACTCACCATAATTTTCAGGCGAGTGATTATTTTGCGGGATGGCGCGGATGGAAGGGGCAGAGAGATTAAAGAAATATTGCAGATGAACGTTTAATCGCTACACAGTGTAATCAACAGGAGTCAACAAGACATCAAATTTAACTTCTAATATTTACATGTAGAGAAATAATAAAGTGCACACTCCCAATACAGA
>NW_022702669.1:0-730 GCF_011630105.1 Anneissia japonica | reverse complement strand
AGAAAATATGTATTTCCATATTTATATTTTCCATATAAAATTATCAATACATTGATAATTGCATGAGGTACATTTTAAAAGCCTTTTCATGCTTCTGTTATATTTATAAGCCCGAGAAAATCACCCAAATTGCTAGGCCTATTTCTTTAGTTGCATAACTGGAGTATAATTGTGGAAATAAATGTTTCCACATATTTATTGCCATGGTACTCTTAAGGCGAAGATGACACAAGGTTTGTGATTTCTTGTTGGTTTTATTTCCATTTTTGTTACATTGTTGCAAAAACAGAATTAGGTCAGATGCTAAAATAGACGACTGCTATTTCTAGGTACAAACACGTGCACTGAAGCGCAGTTCACCACTTCACGTGTGTTCACCTACTTCATGAAACCAGTAACTATATAACTCAATGAAAAAGACGATGAGATGTCAACGACTTGGTATACTTAGAACACAAATTTTATTCAAAACATTAATATTTCAACCCGTCCTCGGGTCTCTTCAACATGTGTTCTAAGTCTACCAAGTCGTTGACATCTCATCGTCTTTTTCATCGAGCATCGAGTTATGTATCTAAGGAACACACGTGGATTACATCATGCTATATATATATACAACATTGTTGTTTTTTAGTATTTTGCCTTTTAATCTATATATATATATATATATATATGTATATGTATATATTATGTATATGTATATAATATGTATATGTATATAATATGTATA
>NW_022702668.1:0-838 GCF_011630105.1 Anneissia japonica | reverse complement strand
ACAGGGAGTTACAAATTCCTGGTGTTACTAACTCACCAGGCTAGGCTTTCATTAAACGGGCAGTATCAAATTCCTGTGTAAGTAGGATAGGGTCATCTCATAGGCCTGTACAAAAAAGGTAGGGCCAGACCTAGGTTATCACAATGGAATTCGGCTTGAGTCGGGAGGCTGTCTCCATCCTAGGCCTAGACTACTACAACGTCACTGGCAGCGCACACCTACCCAGGCAGGACAGAACTAGGCCTAATTAGATAAGCAAAATTATTCGTGGGAATCGCGAATTTTTGCTCATAGCTTAGTCTTAACATCAATTTATTATTTATTTCCAGAATGTGTCTGATCTTTGAAAATGGCGAATCCACCACCACCAGAAGATTTGATAGGGGTAAAATTCTCAAGCCTGGAGGAAGTTGAAAGTTTTATAAGGGCGTATGAAAGAAAAAATTTTGTCAATCTTTACATTCGATCATCCAGATCTCTTAAATATGCTCAAAAACATGTCGGCTGAAGAATGGAGTAAGCTTTAATCAGAACCTTACTTATTCGGAAATTGATTATTGTTGCAAACATGGGGGGAGGAAGGCAAAATCCAGATCAAAGGGACATCAACCAAATTCCAGGTTAGTGTCTCAATCAATTGGTTTTATAATCGATATTAAATACTGTAAATGCTTATCAACATCATTAGTTTCCAGCCTTCTGTGTAGCATAAGTGGATCACCTTTGTGATTTCCAACCTTTAACCTGAATTTTTGTGAACTTATTTTTCTTCATTGGATTTCCCTTTTAAAACCGTCATAATTATCACCCAGTTTTTTTAACTTCTAGAACTTTTTTT
>NW_022702667.1:0-674 GCF_011630105.1 Anneissia japonica | reverse complement strand
GCGGTTGTCGCACTATTTATGCACTTATCAATTGTTGTCTCGCTTTCCCTTCCCCTCTCCCCTCCTCCTCCCTTTCCCCCTCCTCTCCTCACGGCAATGCGGGGAATTGTTTTAACGTACATCCCCGGCAAAGTCCTACCGTTAAAATGCCCCGCTAAATGAAAGTCTAGTCTCGTCTATGTCTGAATCGGAGAACACGTGAGCGCTAGGCAGGAGCTAACCAAGGAGGAGATAAGCATGGAAGCACTACGCATGCGTATCACAAGGCAGATTTCCATGGAAGTTTGGAAAAGTGTGAAGAGGGGAATGTATTGCTTGGCCATTAAAAAAGAAAATTTTTACGCAAAACACTCACGTCACATCGGTCCTCATCGTTTTGTGGTGGGAGCTTGACATTTTATTATGTACAGTAATTTATACCGCCTATAGTACCGGTTGCGATTTTTAAATTACCAAAACACACAGCAATTGCTGAAAGCCTATGGTAGGATAGGTAGGAATAGACCATTTGACAGCACTACTGTACACCGAAACCTTGGTCCTTTCGAGGTCAATTTTAGGTACTACAGGGACACAATTATGTACCTCCCCGGCTCAGACCCGGCTTCTGGGGGCTGGGACTGCAATTGACAAGTACATTAATTAGGAGGATTTGCAGAGGAAATCACCGACAA
>NW_022702666.1:0-621 GCF_011630105.1 Anneissia japonica | reverse complement strand
TTACTTTTGTCGCCATTTTTGTTACTAATATCCCAGGCTTCAGACAAAACTGAAACCAAAATTTAAACCATGTGTTTATCAAATTTGACTGCATTTGGCTTTAATGCTTGAAAAAAAGAACAAATTCCTATCTCACATTCTGAGATTGGCATAACGAGAATACAGCTTTTATAAAATGACTGAATGATAATGAATCAATGAATAATAATTATTGTCAATATACAACGAATAATAATTATTAAATATATTTAAACATTTAAATTCCATTTTGTAACTACATTTTAGAATCTTAATAGCTACCGTATTTTATGCTTTGAACGCATGCTAGCGATATTGGTTTTCAAAACAATGTGAACGCACCTATATGAGTGCCACTGTTTGAAAAGTGCATGTTTAAACAGATTATTATATACGAGAAAACAGGTACCACAATTGACGATGAATGAAAAATATTTTATTCTCAGGAATATTTGGGCACACACTTTTCTTTATTTTATATGTTTTTTTCTGGCTGTTTAGTTACGTTTACTTTTAGCTGTCGCATTGTATCTCTGCCTGTAAATCTTTAAAAATATATTTGTATACATATACATATATAACTAATAATATGTATATGATTTA
>NW_022702665.1:291-722 GCF_011630105.1 Anneissia japonica | reverse complement strand
ACTGTGTAGATGTGAACGCTTCTATTCTTTACCACTAAAGCCATTTCTCACGATTTTTTCTCCGGGCTCCGGACCGGATCCGGGCTTGATGTGAACGTAGCTTAAAAGGACCTTAGTGGATTTTTTGGCTTTGTTGCAGGGAAGAGTGAAAACCGTGAAGGAGATTGTCTGCGAAACGGAATACCGAAACAGAAAGAAAGTTCGGGAAGTGGTGACAACAAGAGAATATACCGTGTTATAGTTCTAAATACCTAATCGTTTGTTAAATTTAATCTAAGTGGCAATTTTATTTCAATAATTATCTTGTGATTTGTTGTAAAGTTTATAATGATGATTCAGTAATCTTATATGATAACTTATAATAATAATTGGACATTATGATTACTTCTTTATCTTAGTTAATTTGTTCTTGTTTGTTTAAAATAAATGAG
>NW_022702665.1:0-221 GCF_011630105.1 Anneissia japonica | reverse complement strand
CCCCCCCCCCCCCCCTATTATAAATAGATTAGGCCACTCCCTAATGCTGGGAGCCGATTGGCTATCTAAAAATAGCTGGGTTGGGATCTTAGGACCCATCGCCCAAGACATGTAGTAGTTGAGCTCTTTATCTCATGAAGTTTAGAACTGGGAAACCCCGACGTTAGTGTTTAGTAAGGTAGGACCTGTAGTAATTCTATAAAATAGTTTATAGTCGAACT
>NW_022702664.1:0-1885 GCF_011630105.1 Anneissia japonica | reverse complement strand
TATCAACAACCGAAAGGTCCACTGATTAATCTCAGATAAGATATAATACTTACTCTAAAGTAGGCCTATATGCACACCATCATGTCGGCATTAAATATGTCATCATCAGGAAGTTCAACAAAGTGTAACTTCCAGAGTCCATACATTATTAACATACAATCGGTACGTAGAAAACGAAGACCCCTATTTTTCTCTTTTATTTTTAATGATAGGCCTAATACTCTGAGGCTGTCACAAATCAAAATTACAATATTATTTGGACGCCTGTTAATATCAAGGGTCACCCTATATGGGTGTCTACAAAACGAAGACTGAAGACCCAAAAAAACGATCACACCCAATCATTTCTTAATTTTTTTATTTAAAGTATTTCAAAATCATCATTAAACTATTAGCAAGTACTTCGTTTATCATTTCATGGGTTTGTTATGAGGAACATCAATAAATAACTAAGGGTCTTCCTTTTATATACACTCTATATGGATGTCTACAAAAACGTGGGCCTAAAATATAAGGCCCAAAAAACGAATACCCCATTTCTCTCTTTGATTGTACTAAAAAAAAAATTATCAGACCATGACAAAATGAAAATTACGATATTATTTGGACGTCTGTTTGTAAAATTATCACTGGTCTTCGATTTTGTAAATGTTATAAACGTTGGTTTTTTTTTTTATAGACACCCCGGCCATTTTTTCTCAATTATCTTTATGAAAATATTTCGAAATTTTACATGGGAATAACATAAAGAATATCAGTTTTTGTGTTAATATATTACAATAACCAAAGGTCTTCGTTTTATACATATCCTATATGGGTGTCTATAAAACGAAGACTTAAAACCCAAAAACTAAGATCCACATTTTCTCTTTTTAATTTTAATGTAAATATATCAGACTATTACAAAATCAAAATTACAAGATTATTTGGATTATTTTGTTTCTACAAAACTGAAGACCTGAAAAACAAGTTTTAAGCATACCAAGGCGTTATAGGGCCTATTCTCAGTAGCGCCCGTCAAAATGATCATCGAGCCCCCACCCCCACATTTCGCCTTCGCGCCCCCTCATCAGCACCCCATTTCCAGACTTCTAGATACGCCACTGTATATTCTTAACAAAATTCTGACTATATGCTATCCGCTGATGAGAAAAACATTCTCATGGCTAATACCTGGAATAAACCATGTTTGTTATCAAGTATGACACGAAATCCAAATACATTTTTTTCCACTTTAGCCGAGTTATTGAGATTACACAAATTGAACAATATAGAAAACTATATAAATCCTGTGATTAGAATATCAAATTAATTGTAACCATCAAAAAAACTTCAAATACAACTTTTAGAATATAATTTAGTAATATATGCACGTTTGTTTTTTTTTTGTTTTGTTTTTGTTTTGTTTTGTTTTGTTTTATTTATTTTTTGCTAATTAGTAACATATCTTTAAAGTAGTGACGTGCTATACAGCTTCAGTCGTGTATTTTGTATGACCAAGCACCATAGAGGTATGTTGCCATAGAAAAATCTGTACTGAGATTGAAACCATAGTCCTGTATCAAAAACAAATGACAAGCCCTTTCATTGTAAATATTTATTCGGGATGATTCATTGTAAATATCTATTCGGGATGATTATTTAACAAAATGGTTAACCAGTCCAAAATATTTCCTGCTTTGAAATAAATGAAATAATCAATGAAATTAATCTAAACCAAAACAAATTCTACAAAAGTAAATTGACAACGAAAGTTATTTGTAAATATTGTTAATCGGGATAACTATTTAACCAAATAGTTAACCAGTCTAAAATATTTCCTGATATTTCTGTTTTACTTCCTAGTCTGAATCTGAACCAAAACAAATTCTACATGACAATCAAA
>NW_022702663.1:419-626 GCF_011630105.1 Anneissia japonica | reverse complement strand
AAAAATTAAATTTGTGTCAATTTTCTCTTATTTTATTTTAGTAAAAAATACATCACAAACACTACAACCTTGTCGGCTGGCAAGTCCCTTCCGAACCGCACAGTCTTCGATCCGCACGACGGTGTAGGGACCTCGGTCCGTGTACACGACGGTGTACGCGACGACGGTAACCAAGAAGGGTGTACGCGACGACGGTCTCAGAGTCGT
>NW_022702663.1:0-271 GCF_011630105.1 Anneissia japonica | reverse complement strand
TGCCTTGGAGAGTCGCGAACACCTCCGTGTACTCGACGTTCGTTGGAGATCGCGGACACGTCCGCGTACTCGCCGTCCGTCGGAGATTCGCGGACTCGTCCGCGTACTCGGCGTTCTTTGAATATTCACGAACGTGACAGTGTACTCGACGTCCGTCGGAGATTCGCGGACGCGTCCGTGTACTCGACATCCGTCGGAGATCCGCTGACGCGTCCGTGTACTCGACGTCCGTCGGAGATTCGCGGACTCGTCCGTGTACTCGACGACCGTC
>NW_022702662.1:0-599 GCF_011630105.1 Anneissia japonica | reverse complement strand
AGTATAGCGGCCATCTTGGATTTCGAAATGGCCGCCTAATAAAACCTATGTTTATCTATATCTCCACTTCTAAACCAATTGGAATTATAATTCTAATGTCAGAAACTATTTTTATATGGTCAAGGAAAACCATCATATTATTTTTGACCTGGTCAGATTGCCACAAATAGGTCACTTAAGGTCAAATATTGTATGGTATCTTAAAAATTACGGTACATAATTGTCATATTTTACATTAGAACTATACCCTGACTCTCAGAATTCAAAATCTTTACTATGAACCACAATATTTCATTCGGCTATATATCAGTTTTAAAACCACTTTAATGAGAATTATGATATCTAAAAGTATATTTCATGGTCAAGGATTTATAACACTTATGACATGTCGGATGGTCGTTAAGATCATAAAAGGTCATTTAAGGTCATTCAATGTATATACCATATCATTACCAGTTTTTACCTGGTCAGATTGCCACAAATAGGTCATTCAAGGTCAAATATTGTATGGAATTTTAAAAATTACGTAACTCATGTATTATATTAGAACATTAGAATCATATCCATACTCTCTGAATTCAAATGTTTTACTATGAAAT
>NW_022702661.1:0-1415 GCF_011630105.1 Anneissia japonica | reverse complement strand
GAGTTTTAATGTTTATTGACATGTAATGAAATGTTCATGATGTTAATGTATGTTTGAAGAAAAAACAAAGAAAGAAATAAATACAAAATTAAATAATATAAGGATGATGATGATGGTGGTGGTGGTGGTGATAGTAATGAAGCTGTTGATAATGTGATAATACCTTTCCTCTTTCTAGAAGTTGTAACCAACCCATCTGAAAAAGAAAATAGAAACAGTTGTGTTTCTCGAGTAGAAAATTGTAGATGTCTCTCTAGGGATGCACTCATCCCTGGAAATTCCAATTAATTGTTGGAATTTAGCTGTCAAACATAAAACAAGTGTAAATACGTATTCATAGAACTAATGTATTTTCTTAAAACATTAAAGATAATTTAAATAGCCCAAAGAACATTAATGTTTTTACATTAATTAGGTATATAGAATTACGGATTTTTTTTCTTCTTTTTGCTTGAATTAGCTAGGGCCTATACAGACAATCATTAAATCATTAATAACAAAAATTATAATATTAACAACATCATTTTTGGTCCGCTAAGTGACACAAACGTTTTGGATTTCTAATATTGAACATACTTACCTAGAAAAGCACGTTTTGCTTTTTGGTTCAGAAGATTTCCAAACCTCTTTATTTTGTCTGGTTTGTCTTCCAACTGTTCGTCTTTCTCCAAAAAGAAAACTAGATCCCAGATGTTTTTAAAGTCACTATAATGTTGTTGGTAGCTGTTAGCTAAGAACTCTAATTTGTCTTCTACTTCTAATTTCAATGCTCTGAACAGATTCTTTCTATATTGTGTCAATTGCTTTCGCTTAGTGATTGGGACATATTCTTTAATAGCCTTATCTTTATACTCATTTACATGAGTTATTGCAGACTTATTTTTCGTCAGTTCGGCAATTTCTGACAAAAGATCTACATCATTACAAGATATTTCATCTATGTACCAGAGTTCATTAAATAGACCAATTCCATCATTTGTTTTACGTGCTAACACCCCGATATCTATGTGATCAAATAAGAGACATCGCAACCAAAAGACGCTTACACCAGAAAAGTCTCCACTAAGTTTTACGAGAAAGTCTCTAAATCGGTCTTTCATACGTTGTGTTGGCTTTCTGGTCCTGCAAAAAAAATGATATAGGCCTACCAATAATAATAATAAATCTATGTGAATGTATTCGGTTGTTTTTGCATCGATGGGCGGCTCAGGTTTGTTGTTTTAGCTGTCCGAAAAGTCCCGAACAATTAGATAGTCAATAGCTTTTGGTCCAGGTCCCACATACAAACGCTAGGTTGTACTCAAAGGGAGAGTATGTTTTAGGGTGATAAACATTGTAGTTTTAAAACAAAATTTTGGAACTGTATTCACAATAGCTTCTGTTGGATCACAATACATACATTTTTATTTTGATAC
>NW_022702660.1:0-610 GCF_011630105.1 Anneissia japonica | reverse complement strand
GTTACAAAGTTCTGCTTGAAGTTTATCGGGAGTACACAATTTGTGGGCTCTTGAAACTAAACTACGAATCTAAGGTTGTGTTTACGAACTTTCAACGAAACCGGATAAGTCAAAAATGACATAATGCCCAGAGGGTAGGTCATTAGATCGCTCGTTTACGAACCCCAAGTTATTCGGATACGGACAGTAAGGTATAGGCCTTTCATGTAAACAAAACAAACACTTCACCGCTTAGCCTTCCTCAGCCCAAAAAGGCAATTCATCTACGAATTACCTCGCCTAACCTACGCTCGAACTCCAACCAATTCTAAAAAAATACCCAGGCGTTAGAAACTAGAGCCTAGCCAACTGGGAAAACTACAAAAAAAAAAACAAAGGGAAAAAAAAATAGCCTACGGACTTACTACTACTGTACTACTAGTTCCACTGGTGTTTAGAGCCGACAACGACGTGTCAACAATGTGTGGTGGACAAGAAATGGGTCTATAACGCCAAAAATTTTGTTCATCATCTCAAAATACGGCCATTCTGTTGGGGGGGGGGGGTGTTTCCCTGACTTCCTGTTGGAGTCCTTTTCCTGGGTGTATTTTTTTGCGCAGGTTCTTGCATT
>NW_022702658.1:955-1490 GCF_011630105.1 Anneissia japonica | reverse complement strand
GACCTTACAAATTGATCCAAGGATTTACTTATTTTAGTACTATCATTATTTTTTTGTTATTCCTTCAGGCCGCAGCGAAGGAAATACCACAGCAACTTAATGGTGATGATAATGATGACACTGATGATGACGCTGATGATGATGATGATGATATTGTTTTAGCATTTATATAGCTATTTACTGGAGTCTCTCGGCGCTAAAAATGTATGAAATATGAAAAAAGATTCCGCAGCCAGGATTTTTAAACAGTACTGGACAATATCAAGGTGGACCCACTTTATGCATAAATTAAAATAATGTTGACCCTTTCCTTAAAAGTTGACCCATTTTAAAGATAATTATGATATGTGGACTCATAAAATAACAGAATTTTAAATTTTTTTAAAAATAATGCGGTTCCAATAGAAAAAGTGCGGGACCATCCCCTGGGAGAGGAAGGTGAGCATCTTAACCACCAAGCTATTGACCTCCACTCACTACTTGCTAATCAAACTGGTGTAAAATAACTTAATCACTATAACAAAATGTCTGTGGA
>NW_022702658.1:0-868 GCF_011630105.1 Anneissia japonica | reverse complement strand
CTATAATATAATCAAACAAAATTAACAAATACTAGAAAGCAATCTTAATTTCTCAATTTTTTTTTTAGTGCTACAAGTGCCATCAAGGGCCAATCCGCACAAACACAAAAAAAGAACTTGAAGAAAACCCATAAAAAAAAAAATGCAATTTTGTTACTGTAAATACATTTTCTTTAAGAAACAATTAAATTAAACCAATTTTTATTCAATATTTACAATATTCTTACTAAATAAAAACAGTTTCACTCTCATCGATAAAAAAAAAAAGGCAATATTCTATTGATCTGATTAAAAAGAGAAAATAAAATAAGCCCGCCCTTATCACTTAAACAAAAAAAGTGATAATTCTACTTATTGATGTTGCTTTTAAAAGCAGCATACACTGAGTTAAAGAATGAGCAAAAAATACCCAATATATTTTCTATTTTAAATGACGAGATATAAAGGTATGTTAACAAGATTAATGTTCCCTGATAATGTAAACATTAAAATGAAGGGAACTAATCCCTCTCCGACCAAAACATCAATGTAAGTAACTATACATTGATTATCTCTCATAAAAATATAAAAATTCCACAGGGTGTGCAATTAAAGCACTAAAGGTGATATTGCATTTTTTGAACATATAATGCCCAGCATAATATTTTCTATTCAAAATGAAATAGAAATATAAGTATGAAATCAAATCAAGGTAATGGTGAAAGCAAAACAGCTTGCATGTAATGTTCCCTGATAATGTTAAACTTAAATTTGAGGAAAAAGTCCTCTGAAAACATCAATGTAACTATTCAAAAAATATACTATTTATAAAATCTCATAAAAATACAAAATATGCACAGGGTGTGCATTTAAAGCACTCAAGTTGATA
>NW_022702657.1:0-1114 GCF_011630105.1 Anneissia japonica | reverse complement strand
GATTATTGAGTTTACGGTAGTCTACGCAAAACCTTAAACTGCCATCTTTCTTCCTAACTAAAACTGTCGGAGATGCATAGGGGCTGTGAGATTCCCTAATGGCACCACAATCTCTCATCTCCTTTAAATGGTCCCTAACTTCCTGCAACTGGGATGGGGGGATACGCCTGTAAGGCTGGCGAAAGGGGGTTGGGTCAGTAAGTGGGATTTTGTGTTTAACAGCGGTGGCACAACCTATGTCCGTATCATTGCGAGAGAAAACCGATTCCCACTTTTGTAGGAATTGCTTTACTTCTCTTACCCTATCAACATCTAAAGGGGAAGTACTAAGGTCTAGGGTGTCGATTACTGAACCATGGGTGGCATCAGATTGGACTTGGGAATTGGAGAAGGCAACATGTTCGGGGCCGTTTGCGATAGTTACTATTTCTAAATTACAAATTAAAGTTTGGGGACTTATAATTACTGTCTTACTAGAAAGGTTGGAGACCCGAATGGGGATATGATTAGCCTGACCTAGCTCTACCACCGCAGGGCTAACTGTCAAACATCCAGGTAAGCTGGAATTTTCAAGTGGGGATAATAGAGCGGGGTATCTACCTCCTCTAAGATTTAAATTACTCTTCCCAGGAATGATTACAGATTGATTGCCCTCTAACATAATATTATGGACGTTACATGTGCTTACAAGTCCGGTCAGTCCACTGTCCGCGAACTGCCTATGCGCTTGCAAGTTGCTGTATGCGCATCGCCACGACTCCAAATGAACGCGTGCTAAGCATTGCTGCTGGGCACAAATATCAAAACAACTGTTAATAACGTTAGTACCCACAATCAAAGGAACATTATTAGTAAAATTAGTGGTGGGCGCAATTAATACTAGAGACTGTACTGGCTCCCATCTACCTGTTACACATTCAGGAAAAGACAAAGGGACTTCAATGAAACCAAGAAACGGGATAGGAGACCCTGTAGCTCCTTCGACTCTAATTAGATTACTTATAGGAGAAATGTTTAAATAACTTAAATTATTCCGCCAAAATGTTTCCGATATGGTTGTGACCTGAGAGCCGGTGTCGATCAGACATCGACATTTAATTCCATTTATCCAGGC
>NW_022702656.1:0-952 GCF_011630105.1 Anneissia japonica | reverse complement strand
TAGTTGAAACGTAACAGAAGAGTAATATGAAAAAGAACGAAAAATTAAAAATCGCCATATTGACTTGAACCCGAGACCTTAGCAGACAAACGTCATAACTGGATGTGGTTGTGGTGAATCCAATCGCCAATGGTATGTTCACGCCACAGTATTGCCATATTACTGACAGTTTGAGAACTAAAATAACCATTTGTGTGCATGGTTTTCAGTAAGCTGGTTTTCAAATATTTTGCTTATAGGCCCATAGGCTGTATATAGACTTTTATATATATTTATTATATATATATTATATATATATATATATATATATATAGGCCTACATACAGTTATTATCTAATAGTAATTAATACATTTGAATTTGGTAGGTGTCTGTGGTACGGCACATATTTATTATTTATAATTTTTGATTTTATAATCATTTTTTTATGTATAAGCCCTATTTAGAAATAATAAAGAAAAACATAATTAACTTAGTTTATACTCATCGAATACAGTTACCACAACCTAAGGTATAGCAAACGGTAGTCTTTTGGCCTCCCTTTTAATAAATGAATACAGATACGTACTCTCCCAGTGCGATAATGATAATAATTAACTCTACATGGTCAATAATTAAGGACTAAAGGCTAAAGCTGGAACAACATTTTTTGACAAGCTTCATCATCTTTAAACAGCCGTAGATCTTATCGCGAAAGTGAACACGCACATTGTTTCACTCATACTGACTCATCTTTGGCCTAGCGAACTGTTGTCTGTTCCTTCGAGTCTGAATAGGCCTAACTGAAATTTAGAGAATGAACGGTTTTAGATGCGATTGATTTAACTTAAACGTATTTAATTTATTATATATTTTTTCTTTTTTGTGAAATATATCAATCTCTATTGTATGAATAAATGAAATAAAATAACTAGTTCAGATGCGGTTTAATATAAACGTGTGTATATAGGCCTA
>NW_022702655.1:0-584 GCF_011630105.1 Anneissia japonica | reverse complement strand
TACATACATATACATATATATATATATACATATACATATACATATAAACATATACATACATCAAGATATGACGTCAGCCAAGAAGTTTTGTAGCCTTTCTAAAACAAAGCTGCATGTTTAACTAACAAACAAAGACAAATGATATACGTAATTATAATGCGCCTTTGGAAAAATATATTTCTTCACAATGAAATACTTCTATGCAACAAATTACATTCACTCACCAAACTGTCTACTTAAATCATAAACCGCTACATATATATCTTCATAATTACAGTACAAAATATTTCAAAAACATACGTACACAACAACCCCTACAACAACCATATTTCCTTTAATATCACTGTACACGACATCACACCTTTTCTAACTGTTATGTGAACATAACAAAAAAGGTCTGTGATGATGCATACAACTATTATAACTTTAAACATTTTTTTTATGCTCAATACATGTAACAACACTCCACACAACCTCCACTCACTAACAGCACTTAAACATTGCCAGCTATTGTCAAGTGGGCTATTGCATCATTGATGCTCTCTTTTTAAAAGTTAAATTTGATACCATGTTTTTAATCTCTT
>NW_022702654.1:0-808 GCF_011630105.1 Anneissia japonica | reverse complement strand
ATCTTTTAGTCAATCAGAAATCTTCAACATTTAGAAGTGATTAACTTTGGTGACTGTCTGGTGAAGTCAGAAGGGGCAGAAGCATTGGCAGAAAGTTTGAAGAATGGCCTTCCAGCTCTCAAGGTATAGTGCACAACTCCAAGCACAGAGCGACGCGTCAGTAATGTCTTGTTTCTTAATTCTGCTTATCGTTATTTAGTATATGTGGCAAAGACAAGTCAAACCAGTCACTCTTTGTAACAATAAAAAAAAATTAATTTTTAGTTATTAATGCAGGGTTAAGAAGTAAAAAGGAAAGTTATAAAATGGTAAAAGAATCATTTGCATTTGGAATTTCATTCGGGAATTTAAACATATAGCTGCTTAGAAAACAGTATTTGAAAAATTGGCCTTCAAAGCTCACAATTTCAAACATTTCATAGACAGAGACCATCACAAAATCGTTAAAAAAATGTTAACATTGAAAATTGGGAAAATAACAAAAAAGCATGATGTATAGATATAGAAAGTTTAGTGCAAATTAAATTTTGAAAATTATTTCGGCCTTTATCTCCAAAACACAATTTGCAATGAGTGACTGGTTTGGCTTGTCTTTGTCACATATTTCCATCAATCATGGTAGGTTATGTGACAGATAATAGTTTGATTTTAGTCACTCTTGATTGGGTGACAGAAAATATAAACAATTATTCTTCATCTCTTTGTAGGAACTAAATTTATCATTTGGTGAGATCAATAGTTCGGCTGCCATCAAAATTGCTGAAAGTTTGGATGGAAAAACAGCGTTGCAAAAAGTGGAGTTAAATGG
>NW_022702653.1:0-546 GCF_011630105.1 Anneissia japonica | reverse complement strand
TTAACTTTCAACTTATAAAAAATATTCTTCTCATTGCACGAATACAAAACATTCATTATTTGTATAATAATATATGTGCATCCAAGTGTACATTTATACTGTAGTCATATTGTTATAATGAAGTCACAATTCCTATCAGCGCACAATTTTGGTAGGTGAGGAATAAGTAAATATTGGCAATTAGTTGCATCATAATTATAAGTATACAGAACGAACGCAAACTTTAATGTGATAAAGTTTGGCAAACAGAAAATGTCATTGCAGTTCTAGATATAAGAAACGATAGAAAACCTTAACCGCTATGTTTAGACTGAATGCAACGATTTTACTTCAAGCAGTGCTGTTTATATCAGGTAATGCATGCCATTACATTTTAATTACGAAAACCAAATCAATCTGTAGTGCATTAACGCACGATAATCCACCAAATGCTTTTGAACCCAGGCCAGTATTTGACCAATCACGAACAGCCATAGGTGTTAAATGCGCAATGGATTTAGTAGCATAACAGCTACGAATTTTCAGTGTCTGAAGCCCCTGAGGTAT
>NW_022702652.1:0-965 GCF_011630105.1 Anneissia japonica | reverse complement strand
TGACGAAATCGAATTTCTGGGGCACGTTATTGGTAATGGACAGTTAAAACCTAGAATGGCTAAAACAGAGGCGGTGCGAAATGCTCCTAGGCCAGAAACCAAATCACAATTGCGCTCATATTTAGGGTTAACCGGGTATTACCGAGCATTCATACCTAATTACGCTATGGTGGCATGTCCTTTGACTGATCGTATTAAAAAGGGAGAACCGAACAAAGTCCGATGGGAAGATAGCCAAGAGCGGGCATTTCAAACCTTAAAAGATAAACTGACAAATTCCCCAATTCTGCAATTACCTGATTTGAGTAAGCCCTTCATTTTAAGGACCGATGCTAGTGATGTTGGGATAGCCGCTGTATTGTTACAAGAGACCAACGAACAAAAATTCCCCGTTGCATATGCTAGTAAAAAGTTAACCACTTGTCAACGGAATTACTCCGTTATTGAGAGGGAATGTTTAGCCATAGTTTGGGCGGTCCAAAAATTTGAACCGTACTTGTACGGGAAACAATTCGTGATCGAAACCGATCACCAGCCTCTAAAATGTTAGCAAAAGTCTAAAGTGGCCAACGGGAGAATCATGCGTTGGGCATTGGCACTCCAACCGTATAGGTACCGCGTTGAAGTAATTAAAGGAATATGTAATGTTGGCGCAGACTATCTTAGCCGAGCTGTGTTGTGTATAAGAGACAGCATTAGAACTGTAAGCCTAATATTGTTGTAAGTTGTGGTGAGAAGACTGAGTTAAAAACAACTCAGGAGTGAGGTTTATGGACGTCCTCTACCCCTTTTAGTCCCCTTCTCCGTTTGGTATTGGAGATGTGGTTGTTGTAAATATCGTCTGAAGTCACGTAGTATTTTCTTATTTTTTATTACGTTTTGACCGTGTACTTTTGAATAAACCTGAAATGGGTTAATAGTAGGGTGATATCTTTAGTATACTGTCTCCATTTGTTTTTGCGGAT
>NW_022702651.1:0-1181 GCF_011630105.1 Anneissia japonica | reverse complement strand
ACAGCCGTACTACTAAGATCGGTCCTGTGGTTTGATTTTAGCCGCTAAAACCGGTCCCGCTTGGATACAATTATGTGGAATACATTTGACAGGTAATTTTAAATTTTTCCTGACATATTAGAATATATTATTATTGTACTGTGATGGTTACTTTTGTTGTTGTTATTGTAATATGTGTTTGCAGGACCATATTGTAAAACAGCGGTAAGATCTCGCCTGTATATGTTATCCTGCCTAAAGATGTTTTAAATAAAATAAATAAAATAAATAAAAATATTAATATCGGTATAATGTCCCTACCCCTTGATGCACTGTTCTATGTTGGACCCGATCCCGAACGACTTTAATCTTCGTAACATATAGGCCTACGCGATTACAGACGGTGTCATTACAATAACAGTATTGGTGAATGCGAGTCCAAATGAATGTAAAGATATCGAAAATTTCGAAAAATAATAATAGAAATACTGTGATTCCTTTAGAGCACGATTCCATATTTGTAACTTGCGAAATTATTTTTTACTACTTCGATTGTGAGGACTACGCCAGTCATGATTGGCTGACAAGAGGAATAGGCTTATGCACTAAACATAGCCTACAACAAATTATAATACAGAGATCGTTGATGATAGAACAACATTTTTCGTGCATTCGATAACAAAAATTGTTAAAACTTAAATATAGTTGTTATAAATTGCGTGGGTTTGAATTCACATCAGTAATTCCAAATCTATGCATGTTATTTATTTACTTATTTTATTTCTTTCTTTACTTCCCAAACAATCTGTAAAAACAAATCATCGCCACCAACAAGCATTCGATAACAAAAATTGTTAAAACTTAAATATAGTTGTTATAAATTGCGTGGGTTTGAATTCACATCAGTATTTCCAAATCTATGCATGTTATTTATTTACTTATTTTATTTCTTTCTTTACTTCCCAAACAAACTGTAAAAACAAATCATCGCCACCAACAAGCTGGTAAAATAAGTACTTAACTATACGTATACATGGTTATAATAAAATACAATTAATTATAATTATTATAACAAAAAAAAAGTGATTCCTATAAAAAATAAAACCTATAACGCAGAGGAAATTTTGAGGGAGGGGGAAAATTAATTGAGTGAATTGAAGGAACGTGAAGTGGAATACTGAAAGATAATTGTTGATTAACCA
>NW_022702650.1:0-716 GCF_011630105.1 Anneissia japonica | reverse complement strand
GCGGCCGTCGTTCGTATAACACACGATCACGCGAGCGTTCAGTAGCACCCATTCGTATTTGGTGGTGTGGCAACCTAGTTTTCGTCTCGCTTCTTCCGTCATGCCGTCCTCCGTCAATCCGATCACTTCGTCCTCTCGTCTTTTCAGCACGGGTAGACGACCTTCGCCAACTACCTCCACTGTCCATCCATCCGAACCTATTCTCTCCAATCTGTTTCGCAGTGTTTCGTCATCGTTTAATCTAAACCAAGAAGTCTCAAACCTTATCGTCCTCATCTTGCTTATCGATGACTTCGTCGTTCTTGACATCGACGTTAATGTCGCGTTTCGGTTCTTTCGACATGCTTTCTTTTTTTTTCTTCTTCTTTTTCTATCCAGTAAGTGTGTGTGTGTGAGAGTTTGTGTATAATATATGATATGAATTCGTAAACGTCATCGATTCTTTCCTCCTTTTTCGATGACGTTTTTTTGCGATGGTATACACGTCATCGATTCATGGTACGATGACGTAAGAATGTGCGTGTATATATATATATATATTTTAAAAGCGTGTGTTATCGATTCTTTCCTCCTTTTTTCGATGACGTTTTTTTTTTTTTGCGATGGTATACAAGTCATCGATTCATGGTACGATGACGTAAGAATGCGCGTGTGTGTATATATATATATATAAAAAGCGTGTGTTTTATTCTCGTTGTTTTCAGTCAGTCAGTCAG
>NW_022702649.1:419843-424826 GCF_011630105.1 Anneissia japonica | reverse complement strand
ATATATATATATATATATATTATAGGCCTCTGCCATTTTTATAATAAAAAATAATTTACGCTACATAAATTGAATTCTGGTGAAGCGTAGATTGAAATAATATTTCACTATAATAACATTAGCCTATATTGAATCATAAGTCAAATCAAAAGCCATTAGAGCCAGATGGTCGGTATGTATTTATTTATGCTAAATCAGAAAAAAAAATCCCTGAAGTAATGCCGTAAGCTCATCTATCTGAAATTAGCAAAAATGTCGATATCGCCGCCATATCTCTAATTACTATCTTAGTTTGTAAATATGCTTTATTATGGTTTTAAAAATAGTGTTTAGGCCTAGCATTTATCTATTTGTCATAAAGAACATTCAAAAAACATAAATCCACATCATCTTCCCAGTCACTAAATACCACTTTACTAAAAGAGATGGAGACTTAAGGAGCCTTGGCAAACTATCTTTCACATGTATCGCTCCAACATGGAACGCCATTAGCTCTTGACATCCGCACACCTTCTGTCATCAGAGAAGATTAAAGGCTCATCTTATTGCTAAACAAGAGTAATGGAGTCGAAAAATCAAACAGAGACGACTGAACTGGTACGGACACCTCATTAGATTACCAAATGACACACCAGCGAAAATAGCCTTAAAAGACAATCAAAGAACTAAAAAAAAATCCACATGACTACCCAATAAACACATGGATTAACAACATTAGATCAGAACTGACCGTTTACATCAATCCTGACACATTACTCGTCGAAAAAATACCCCTGTCCATGACAGAAGACTTAAAGGGAAAAGTACCAGTAGAGAGCGCGATGTCAAAACACGTGGAGTGTAAATGACGATAATGATGATGGTTACTGAATATAAATGTCAGTGTTAATCAATGCGCGAAAAGAGTGCGAGTGGAAATCAGGAAATCATTCCATTATTGGCTTGAAGTTGCCAATAAAAGCTTGTTTCCTAGTTATTTCCTAGTTCTGCATAACAGAAAGAGATCCGGGTTCATATCACGGTTGGGGGGATTTTTTTTCACTCTTCGGTGATCCTGTCTTCTTCAAGGCTAAGTTGGCATGTGATACTGATACAGAACGAAACCTGGGTTCGAATCCCGTTTATTCACACCATACTTTGTGTGTGTAATTTTGGTCTATGTATTTAAGCATCCGTTAATTAGTGAAGAAAAAGAAATAAAAGTAAGGGATTTGAAATTCATTATTAAAGATTATTAATGCATTAAAGGCAATATATATTTTAAATAAATTATTTTCAACAATTTATAAGAATCTCTGGTATGTAAAAATGTGTCCATGGCCTTGCACCGCACTGAGACTCTCAAATGAAATAGAATTGGTATGTGATAGGCACACACATTTAACTCGTAGTTGAAAAGCACTACGAGTGGTTGTAGCTCAAGTTAACTCTAACAAAATAAGTTATAGTTTTAAGGTTGCCGGAGCAAAAATCTATAATAATTCATTGTGAAAATATATCACTGTCCTTAGTACCCTAAAAATATTATAAACCATGAGGAGTATTACAGACGCCTTGTATATTACTCGATTTCCTGTGACCCCAGCCCTCACATTTTGAAAAATCAGCGCGCAAATTATTAACCCTATTTCTTAAATGAATCAGAGGCGAATAAAAGTATTTCCTTCGATCAACCAGTTTGGCTATCTACCATATTTTTAAGCCCAGTAACTTGTGAGTCTTGTGTCATAACTTCCTTAAAGTGTCCAGTAAAAATTCTATTTATACTGCACATAAAATTATCAATGACAAACTTGCCTGAGCTGCATGGAAGCTCCAAATATTCCCTTATTAGTAGGGTGTCCTTGTTAGGTCCAAACACAAAACCAAGATCGTTTCAAGAGGGTTTCCTATGAAAGCCAGAGGTTCATCTTAGTGAACGCAAAAAGGTGAAACCTTCTGGAGCTGAAGCATTTTATTATTTCATTGTTGAATTTAATCTTGATGGTTTTTGATGCAGAGATTTGTAGTTCGGTTTATAAGAGGAGGTTCGCTTAAAAAGGGGTATGACTGAGCCATAGAAACCCCCTGGTTATGGGCGCATGGTCTATATACATTTGCATAATTACTGTAGGTACATACAATTATTGGCTGGAGTAAAGCCGAGTTTCCTATACATCGCTACATTGTCGCTACAGTTTTTTCAGTGCAACTGGTGTACTGCTCCCCGATTCGATCGACCAATCAGCATCACCAAAAGCTGTCGGCGATAGCGTGTTGCGATTGTATGGAAACCAAGCTGAAGTTATCTTCGTTTAGCCGTCTTCAATAAAACATGCGTCTTGGTATATAAAAGCACAAATTAATAATTATATTCCTATGAACAGGGCTCCCAGTAATAATTTAATTAGTATATGTGATACACGCTTGTTGATCACGCGTAATTAAGTACGTATGTGTAACACGAGATTAGGCCTACAGTCATAAAATCTGTAAAAATTGGCAGGTAGGCCTAACTATGGCATTCTTTTAGAAACTAATGTTTGTCTTGGTTTGTTGCAGAGCCGTAGAGAGAGTTTGGCCAACCTGGCGCATGGACGTCATGTCGTTACCAAACAGCCCAGGCGCATGCGCGCGTATAGCTTTAATGTTTTGTTTTGGTGACAACATGGCCGGTGTAAGTCATGTGATTGCTATCCACCCAATCACACGCGCGTATATCGAATCCCGTGAAACGGAGTTTGCCAAACTCTCTCTATCTACGGCTCTGGTTTGTTGCCATATAGAGCATCATCACCATGGCCATAGCAGACCGTTTTACTTTTTGCCAGCCAATTGGAGCACAGTTATTTACGTTTCAATTACGAATTAGATTGAGATATTATATTCCTCATCAATTAAGGAAGCAAATTCTTAATCCTTCGCATAGACCATAAGATTTTCATAGCATTAGCAAAAAATTGTAAATCAGCACAGACTGAAATTTTAGATTTGTGTCTCATTGGTAGTTGATACTTTAATTGAGCAATTAAAAATTAGTTTCTGTAATTTTCTTTGCCTTCTCTATTAAATTCTTTATCGTACCACCGTTTATAGAGTTACGGTCACTGCGTCATTAAATAAATAAGTTAAAAAAAAGTAAAAAGTGGAGGCCCTCTTAAGTAAATCAATAAGTAAATAAACAAAAATTGAGTATGTGAATAAGTAAAATCGTAAAAAGCAAAAATTCTATAAAAGTTGAGTAAATAAGTAAATTAAGTATAGTAGTTAATTTAGGTTAGTTAAGTTTGTTAAGTTAAGTTTGAAGGTCAGCAAGTAAAGTAAGAAAATACATACAACTTTGGAAAGGGTACAAAGTAGCAGACCAAAAAGCACTACACTGGATCGATCACATTGTATTGTAAGATGGAAATAATGAAGAAATATGACCATTTTATTCCATTTCAATCCTGGCCCCTGGGGTGCCACTATTAGTCACATGAAAAAACACTTATTAATCTTCTTTTTTTTTCTTTTCCAAAAGACGAATCTCCCTATCGAGATCCAGTTGCGCAACAGGTGATAAGCCACGGACACAGACCTTAAGGGATACAGGACATACATTAACATTTTTTTTTATTTCGCCCAAATCGACCGATCGGGGCCTTTTAAATCAAAATACGTCCTTAGATGCCCAAGAGCCTGAAACGGACCCGGCCCACAGGATAAAGGGCCCAAAGAGGCCAGGATTTCCCCGACGGGGGTCCGAGGTCCCCAACCGGGGAACCCCCGATGCCCGACGAGAGGAAAGTGGGCGTGGTCGAGCGTCCCTTAAAATGTTTCGAAAGTGGCCCCCGAAAAATTCTACTAAAACGTACATATAATTTTTTTTCCCTTCCCAACGAATTGTGGTTTTTCTCCCCGACAGGGGGCCTGGCCCCCGGCACCCCCTGCAGGGGACCCAACCCTCTTTGTTACGCCACTGTCGAGATCAAAGTCTGTACAGAAAATGTGACTAAAAAAGTTAACCCTGTACACAGGTACAATACACACAGAATACAATGACAACATGTAGGATCTTAACATTTAAACAATATTTATTCACTGAAAATTATGAAAACAAAGATAGGGAAAAGAAAAGAAAATGTCGTACATATCAAAAAACCTCTCAATGTACCAATGCACTGTCCTAACCATTATGAAATAATAAAATCAATAAATATTTGATACTATAAAGCATTTTATTAATTATTGACAGGTTGGTTACGCTTCTATGATCTGACCACATGAAACCAACATAGTATTGAATATTTATTTTTGACTCTACGCCATACAATATTTTCACAATATTATTATTTATCAAGGCTCGTTCATATCATCTGACGGGCGACCCTGGGCCTCGCGCAGCAACAGAAAAAAAAATGTGTTAAAGCAAGGGTGGCCTGACCATAATTCAACATTTAAACATAATATTATATTAACCTTACTGGAATCAGTTATATCTATGGAATGCGTCACTTTATTACTTGTGAAATGCATATCTACAGTAGAGCACAAGTCACTAATATCACACTTAGTGTAAAATCAATTAACAATTAATTAGTATTAATTAATACACTCGTAAATAATAAAAACACCACGATTAGGAGCCACTGATTTTTGTTCTACACTAAAAGATTAACACAAAACACCCAACGGTTACATTGGTTTCATGTTATGCGGAAGCACTTCCTTTGACAAACCCACATTATGATGTATTTAATAGTACTCGCTATAAATTAATTGTGGTCTCACTCAATTACCTCTTTCTGTAAATGTTGCATGCAAAAATTACACAATTACTCTTGCTGCAAATTATCTTTTACTTCCAACATATAACTAGTTAAGCACCACAACAAATTAGTTTATAGCATACGATGGACATTACAGGAACTCATATGGATAGAGGTCCTAGGGTTGCCACACACTGGTGGTGGTGACACCCAGATATAGGTAATTTTAGGGCTGCTGGCTACCACACCTGTG
>NW_022702649.1:378939-419498 GCF_011630105.1 Anneissia japonica | reverse complement strand
AGATGTGTATAAGAGGTACACACTACACACACTACATACATCTGGGATACAACTAGGGTCGTGACCCACACCAAGGATGCTACTAGTGCCGTCACCCATGCCAAGCATGCAACTAGGGCTGTCACCCATGCCAAGGATGCTACTAGTGCCGTCACCCACACCAAGGATGCTACTAGTGCCGTCACCCATGCCAAGCATGCAACGAGGGCTGTCACCCATGCCAAGGACGCTACTAGGGCTGTCACACATGCCTATGTTGCACTAAAGTCTATATAACGACATTTCTTCTTGGAGATACATTCTAAATTTTGCATTCTGATTTCTCATATTTTCCCTATACTATTTTCTAGCACATCACTCATTAGCAGCAAAGTATATTCTGTTTTTATAATGAATTTTAAAGAATTAAATATATACTGCCACTGGCCAGTGAAAAAAATGAGAAAAAAAATTAAAATAAAACTTTGAATTGCCTATCTAAAAGAATCGCCAGGGTTACCAGATTTAATTAACACACAAATAAAGCAAGTCCTCAAAATTTCACTATGAAAATTCTTAAATTGTCAGGCAGTCAATTTGAGACTAAAATGCAAAGAATATGTCTGATGATATTTAAACATCCATTAATTGATAATATTTCCAGTTATTCATTTGAAAACTAATTAACTTATTAAAATATACAAAGTAAGCAATTTAATTGTTTAAAATGAAAGTTTATTCAATTAACGTGGCAGTATATATTTAAGTAAACATTGGCAGTATTATCTTAGTATATTGTTTGCTTCATTTTTACTGTTAAGAGCAATTGTACAACCAATGGAGACAAGTGAATGCGATTCTCATTACATTAGACATACGATACAAGTAAAACATACACATCAACGTTCACTCACTGCTTTGTAGGTTAAGTTACGACAATATCTTGCCCATGCTCAGCTCCCCTCCCCCAAAACCCGATCATTATCTTCCAATAACTAATAGCTACATACAAAGGCTGCTTTTTAAACCCAATGTCTGCCATTTGTAGACCCCAAAGTCAGCCTCTTAACCCCTAGTCCAGACGTAGACCCACACCAAAAAAAAAAAAAAACATTCAAAATTTCTTATTCAACATTTCAGATTCTGGCAGGAAATATTGAAATAGTGCGCAGTCAAGTCTTACGATTATTTCATTGAAATAATTATATCCCACTTGCAGCTACAAAAATAACATCTGTACACATTTTATGGGATCTATTATAAGTAACTACTGTATTTCCAACGATTATGAACATCTAAAACTTGTGTCCTGGATGTATCTGACAGTTTGTGAGCATAGCTCACGCATTATGTGTAATTATCACACATTAAATGAATGTATATCTCACACATTATTATGTATTTGTATCTACTCAATATGCATTTCTCACACACAACATGTATTTCTTGAATATTCTGAGTATATGTAACCAATATTACAATTATTTCTCGAGACATTTCAAGTATATGACACCTGAGAAGTTAACAGATAATCCTTTTACTATCTTAAGCCAGGAACACACTGTATTGGCTGTCGGTCAGACCCACAACCGCTCACTTAATAGTAAGCGCTTGGCAACACAATGCTGCTTGGCAACACAATGCTGCTTGGCAACAAAATGCTGACTTTTGTTGGTGGCCAACTTAGCAGATCATTAATCCCTTGTTTGCTCCTCATCGCATAGCATTCTCTATGCAATCCGGTCAACACAGTGTGTACCTGCCTTTTAACTCTGTTGCTACTGGTTTTTTAAACGACAGCAATTTAATTAAATTTCCATTTTAAACGAGAAAAAAGGAAAGTACTAATTTTGAATTCATTAGTGATGATATTTAAGTGTTATCTTAATTTTATCACCACTGAAATGATGAATAGTACATGTAATTATCTTCATCTAGTTTAACAATGATACAAAAATGAAATTTAAAAACAAATTACATTCAGATAAATATCTGACCATTTGTAACAAATGGAATTTTACTATCTTATATAATTACTTTTTAAATTAGTAAAATTTAAATTAATTAGCCTTGTCATTTCGTTAAAATACATCTAAATATTGAGGGAAAAGTAATAAAAGAATTAATGCATATATTTTTAAGAAACTTATTATAAATTTGCTAAAGCACTTATTAATTGCGAGAAACAAACTAGCTTACATTACAAATCAATAAAAAAAAAATATGATCACACTAGAACAGGAAATCTGTGCTGAGGTAAATGGCCCACAATAAAGATCACTTATGAATCCTTGAAAATTAAATAATACTCATGATGATATCAAGATTGTTGATTATGATGGCAATGATATTGACGATGATGATAAAAAAATTCAATGATTATGTTAATGACGATATTACTGATGATGATTAACAATGAAGTTAATAACAATGATATTGATAATAATCAAGAATGCAGTGATTACAACAAAGTGCATAGCTAATGGGTTTCTATGCAATTATAAATTCTAGTCCAATACACTTTCCATGACCAATACACAAAAATGTCATAACATAAGTACCATTCAAAAAATATAATATATTAACATTATTATTAAAAACATAGCAGTATTTCCTAATAAAAAGTCTATCATTATACAACCCATCTATCACAAACTTAAATATCTTTCTCCAGTCTGTACAACTTATTTGCCCTTCATGGACACACCAACGGTTTTTCTTCACTCAACCCTTATTCCCTGCCTATTGCTTGCTTATTCCTACACTCTAAATGTAAAAGAATGACAGAGTGCACTATTTATTCACTATTCACTCAAGAAAGGGTGAAATTGGAGTGATCAGTGTATGCACTCTTTTGGAGTAAAATTCACTCTTTTACATTCAGAGAGTATCATCTTGCAACCTCCACCCCCTTTTCATCTCAATTTATTGATACAAAGAAAGCCCTTAGAATTTAAAACCAAATAATACAGTCATATATTCAACAACCTCTATATTATTTTTCATTGGAAATATCTGTGTGTACATTTATGTTAACACTTGTAAAATGTAATCATGTTTATTGTGTTACATTTACAAATTATAAACCAATATTACTCAAATTAATAAAATGTAACTGGAATTGAATAATACAATCACTATATAAAACATATCCATGAGTTTTCACCAAGGCATAAACTATTGATGTTTCTGACAGGCTGGAAAAGTTAAATTCAAATAACTAATTTAACTTTTCCAGGTCTTGTAAGATGACGATCCTGATGATAATGATACTCTATATAATGGTGGTAATGATGATGATAGTTGTAATGATTATTATAATTAGATGAATAATGATGATGATACCTTAGAGGTATTTTATTCTCTTCTATAACATAGTCTCAGCCGCTTCTGTTCCTTCTATAACATAGTCTCAGCCGCTTTTGTTTGCAACTCTGGAACTTCAATTATAATATCTCCATCACCATCATCAACATCTGGAACCAGTAATGGCGCCCTCTCAGGGCTTGGACTCCCCGGTATCGTTGAGAGCTCGTTACCGCTTTTATTATTCATCGCTTTTTCTTTGGCTCTGTGAAAAACAAATTATATGAAATTAATTAATCATTTGATTAATAAAGAAATTATCTTTAAAAAAAAAAAAATGTTTAGAAAGAGAAAAATGTCTGGATGTGTGAGTGACTGTTGTGAATGTCATGATGGAAAATCTGCCAAATCCTTATTGTATATTAGTTTATAGCGCCTGGGTTTCATTGGTCAAATAATTATAAACAATACATTGGTTTAGCATTGGTTCCTAGAGTGAATATACATTGTTTTTGTCTCGCAAATAAAACAGTATGACTCATGTGTCCTTAAATCATAATTAAATTTCATATTAACAATATTTTGAAAAAATACAACAAAGGATAAATTCATCAAGTTCAATATTCATGAAATTTATACACGGGCAGTACAAGAGTCTTATTAATAACTTCCATACGAAGGTCAAACATTCGATGTTGTCCATTAACTGAAGATGAGTCTTCATGCCGACACCAGTTCATCATCTTATCAAATTATAAAAAAAGGTATTTTGTGTAAATAATAATGTTTCTTCTGCAGGACTCAAGACGTGCTCACATCCAGGTTTGTTATTCATACCCATAATCTTAAAGCAAACCTAAATATGGTCATGATGACATCACATCATGACCATATAGAGGCACATCATGACCATATATAGGAATATCATGACTATAATGGGTAAAAAAAAAAAAATACCTATAGTCTTAAAGCAAGCATAAAACCCTGTCCAGACTATCAAATTTTATTTGACAAAAACATGTGACATGCCTAAATATGGTAATGATGACATCACATCATCACCAAATATAGGTACTTCATTCATTCATTCATTCATATATTCATAAATTCATTCATTAATTCAATTATTCTTTATTCAGCCAATTATAATTTAAACAGTATAAACAACAGGAATAACAAACATATAGTAAAATAACCTAAGATGGCTAGGTTGATGGACACTTTACCTTGAAAGGCCATCAACCCACTCTTGGGAAATTACTACAGATACTACAAATAATAAAACATCACATATTTATTCACAAAAATAAAAATTAAAAATTAAATGATACAAAAAATAAATAAATAAATAAAAACATACATATATAAATATGACTATTTATGGGCATTCTACAACAAAAACAAGTAGACTAACTAACCAAGGCTATCACACAGACCAATAACAAGTTTGAATTAAAAGCCAGACATTTTTAAAGAGCAAGTAACACAGAGGAATATTAAGCTCTGTCGCTTGAAACCATATTTCCACAATTGATTCACACAGGATTCAACAATTAAATATTTTGGCAGACTACATTATTAATATTAAACATTCATATTGATGTTGAAAAGTCACTTTAAACTTTGTATTTTGAGAAGCATTATTAAAAACTGAACACGTACTCAGATACTTGCCGCCATCTTTATTATGAAAACTTTTCACAGATTCTAATTGTATTTATATAATTGGATAGATTTATTGCTACATAAACATCATTGTTTATTTGCTATGTTCCCGTTTGGTGACTGCTAGTCACTAAATCCTGGGAAACCCCTGAATTTTTATTCTTAAGGTGTCCTGAAATAACTTTTTAAAATTTTTGTGTTTATTCTAAACCATGCAACAAGTAAGACATAGTGCATTTTTCAAATGATAATTTTCGTCAGACGATTAACTGCTATCATGTTTGCAGTTCTATTCAAACAGACATTGAGTGAGCTCTAATGCTATGGGTATAATAGCAGTGTCCCTCGTACGACAATATGAATGACATGAAGAAGCCTGTCAAGTATCAAACATTATGACATTCTGAAACATAACTCCTCTCCCAAAATGAGGGGGCTGAGCAATGAACATTCTTGTAAACATTAAAGTCCCTCATTGCTCAGTCAACCAGAACTGCAAGCATTGTCATAGCAACGTACTGCCTGATGAAGCATAGCAGTTAAGTCTGCTAGGAAAGATGTTGATTCCATATATGTTGTACCATCAATATAATAATTTTGTCAATAATCACTTTTATAAACGTAAAACATGAAAAAAAAGTCATGGTGCATTTTTCAAATTCTAATTTTTGTCAAACGATTAACTGCTACCATGTTTGCAGTTCAATTCAAATATACATTGAACGACCTCTAATGTTATGGGTATGATAGCAGTGTCCTTCGTACCAGAATAAATAAATGTCATGAGAGGCCTATCAAATATCAAACATTTATGACATTCTGAAACATATGACTCCTCTTTAAAAAATGAGGGGGCTTAGCGCAGGACACTCTTGTAAACATTAAAGGTCATTCATTGTTTAGTCAACTGGAACTGTAAGCATCGTCATAGCAATGTAGTAAAGCCTGCTAGGAAAGATGTTGATCTCCATAAGACATGCTGTACCTCAAGTTTAGAGCTACATTCCTTTCACCTAAAGGTGAGCTGGTACTCTTATCGATATAATAATTTTTTTCAAAAATGTACAATCATCAACTTACCTAAAATCCAGGGAGTTCTTCCTTGAAAGTTCGGCACTACTAGCGTTGCTAACCAACGCCTTCCATATTCCAGTCTTTGCCATTTCATCCGATATATTGATCACCTTTCTGTCCGGATGAAACTCTACTTTTCCCACAGGAATGCTTAGCATGTTGCCATCTGAAAGTGGTAGTCTAATAGATCCAGGCATGTTCTTCATCTGTTAAAAAAAAACAATGTTACTTAGTACAACAGTCTTGTCGTCACAACACCAGGTGGCACACTTTGTTGTCAACCAGACGTTGGTTGCCGTTCATTGCGCCTGAATGACTTCATAATCTTAATGGTTTAGAATAGGCTTTCTGGAATAGGCATTTTAAAACCTTATAATTTACCATCAAAATGTACTAAAAACACAAAAGCTCGCATTATATTACTTATCAGTGGAGAAAATGGCATAAGGTTGAATGCATTTTGTGTCGCTGATAGCAACGGAGTAGTATCACGTGGTATCGTGATGTAACACTATAGTCCTCTATATTAATTACTGTTAGTTAATTAGTGTTTGTTAATTAGGTACAAGAAAGAAAGTAGTTTTAACATTGCAATATCATATGGTCCTGCCTGCCCCAAAGTATGATTTACTATACCACAGAAAATTGAAAATGAACAGTAAAGTATGTTTATATTTTTAAAATGTGAACAAGCTTGCAATTAAATTCAATCATTAATAATCACATTATTCAAATAAGAGAACACATGTACATGAAAAACCTAGGTCAATGTTCATTAAAACGATCGGACAGTATAAATGGTTATACAAAAAAGTAGACACATTACAATTATATTTAGAAAACTTCAAACTGGTGATACAATACGATACAAAAATATAATAAATATTATGAAAGTACTTGGCCTATTGAATTTAAGTAAATTAGGAAGACAAATTAGCATTAGGAAGGCATGAACAAACACTCTGCAGGGTTGGTTACTAGATAAAGTACTAAAGCCTTGAGGGAATCATGCTTTATCTGTCTCTTCACCTAATCTATCGATCTTTGTCTTATAATCTTGAAAGCTAAACAGGTCTGTTTAGGATGTGCTGTGAAGGGTCAACACACCATTAAGCTCTGTTCACACTATCACAAGTACGCCCATATATAGCTATGATGTGCCTATATATGGTCATGATGTGCCTATATATGGTCATGATGTGCCTATATATAGCCATGATGTGCCTATATATGGTCATGATGTGCCTATATATGGTCATGATGTGCCTATATATGGTCATGATGTGCCTACAGTATATATGGTCATGATGTGCCTATATATGGTCATGATGTGCCCATATATGGTCATGATGTGCCTATATATGGTCATGATGTGATGTCATCATGTCCATATTTAGGCATGTCACATGTATTTGTCAAATAAAATTTGATAATCTATACACAGGGCTTTTAGCATCCACTCAGAACAAATTCTAACGTACTACAGCCCTGATTATTATCATAACACAACCAATCTGTTTATTCAAATTTGAGTTGAACATGAGGTAAGAATTTCTGAAGATGAGTTGAATGATGACACTCAGAAGGAAATCAGTAGAGTTTATTATACTTTTTAATGAATGAAGGATGAAGATTAAACCAGATTTGTCCATAATTGTCTAGAAGGAAGATTGTAGGCACCAATGATGACCAACTGAGCAGAGACAATATTATCAGTTTAATTGGCTGACTAACCCATGCAATCTAAGATAACAACCAATACTGGTCTATGATTGGTCAACATGTCCTATAACTATAATGTATTTTTACTGACACTGACACAATAGTAAAAATATAATGTTTGAGAAAAAAATTATTGCCCACTATGGGAAGATATTTCAAACATTTATTATCTTTAATTATCACTAGTGCTTCTCCACTACCAAAGTTTCTAGCATTTTTCATTTCATTCAATATCACAAACCGGTACAGCAATTTACCGAAAAAACAAAACCCGAGCAACTGGGCCGAAGCCTTCAATTATGAAAGTTAGCCTATGAAAAAAAGGATCCATAATGAAAATGCACTGCAGTTTGTGGGAACAAAAAATGGGTTTGAGCTTGTCAGCATCGGTGGGTGAGATAGGGAAGACAGCTGTTCCTGCATCAACTGTAATTGGGTACGGTAGCATCGGTGATAAAGTCAGCATGTTCTACTTTCCTCGGCATCTATTCTTGGACATGCGCATCCTGTTTAATTCAACCGGACATGGACGTCATCAAGCTCAATCAGAGTCCAAGATTTCACAGGATATTGCAAATGAGCTAAAAATGCAACGGGAAGTCCCCAGTGTAAAAGGTGTTCGGCATTCTGTCTACGATGTGTACAATGCATGCATTCAATCCGTGCAAAATGCAGTACTTATCGTTGCAATCATCTAATATTTAGTACAGATGCATGTAAAATAATGCTTGTATAACCAGTGCAAGTATCTTGTTTATGAATAACGTCCCCTCATTCTATGAATACTGGAGCAACTCCATACACAGTTTTGCGAGTAGACTTTGTGTTAGCGCTAACAATTTAATCAAATCTATTGTTAAATATGCTTTTCCTCATTCGCACCTTCATCAGCGTTGGTGTAAACTAATTTATTAGCAACTTGAATATTTTTCTTTTTAATTTTGAGGAATATGCAGTATACATTTTCTCCTCTTCTATATATTAGACCTATATGTTTTTTGTTGTATGGATATTTATATCTGAAATAAGAAATAAATGAATGAATTACGACTGCTAAGTAATTGGTGGTTTGCAGGTAACAGTCAGGATAATATTGAAACCATTTTTAAATGGTTAAATATATTATTAAAGTTATTATTAAGTCAAAAATGATTGTAAAATTTCTAAATACTATACTATACCACCATAATTTTAACAAATAAGTTATTTCATTTTTCCAAAGCAGTTTTCCTGAAAATTTGATACCATACAGTATATGTTGATGTTAAAAAAAGGCCATATTTCCTTTTATAGATATCGTGAAAAACATATATGGTATTTTTTTCGCAAGCATTTGGAAATGTACTCAGCATTGAAGTACTATATCACATCAGGTAGGGCGAACATCAATTCGTATTATTTCTTCTGACAAAAAAAGGCCATCTTCTTAACATACTGTATATGCTGTAGTATATACTAAATAATAACGGCAGCAATGGGTACAACACCAAATAAAGGGTATAATCAACTTATATACAATGGTATGTATATTCTATACTATTTTTTTTTTATTATTTCTTTAGGGACATGACCAATAGCAAATCAATCACTGTCCTATTAAATAGATGGCAATCCCTTCACATGACAGATAACCACAAGGTTTTCTACATAAACCAAGTCTCATAACAAGGTATATGAAGTTGAATCTGACAGGATTTGAACCCAGGACTCTACAGACTTGAAGGCAAGCATCTTAACTACCAAGCTATTTACTCTATTATTATTGTTATACAGTGGACTAGAAAACTCTTGATCAAATGATTAAATGATAAGAGTACTAACTGCACTAATTAAATTTTCATTAAAATTTGACAAAAATAAATAAAAGACACTCAATACACTGAAATATCAATTACTGATTAAATCTAATTAACTCATCATTGACATATCTATCAGCGGGAAAAACCTTGCACAGCCTATGCAAACAACAGGCCAACATTAAAAATGAAGGGGCCTTTGAGCTGTGATCTAATCTAATCTAGGGGACAGGAAAAACAGTCATAGAGAAATGCTTGTCAAAAAGCAATAGGGTTAAAAACCAGGACACACCACCAATTATTAAGGCAATTATGTAAAATAATAATATAATATATCTTCTTATATCTTGTTAAGCAAACATTATTTTAGAAAGATTTTCAAAGGCAGGCAGGAGAAAAAAAGCGTCTAATTGAAGGAGAAATTGAAATCTCTGATGAATAAAAAAAAATGTGAGGTAAAAAATTAACAGATCAACCCTTTGGCCTTCAATCATGATGCTATTGTGTCGTCGCAAAGAACGTTGCGATGTAAACAATTTAGATATCAGATTTATTTACTAATGAGGAAGATAACATTCCTTATTGATATCAGGGCAGTGGTAGATAAAAATGTGTGTGTGTTTTAAAAGTATCTTTAATGGGAGTAAAATATGTGCAAAGTATAATAAAAAAAAAAGTGCAACATCTGTCCTTGGCATTGAAATTATAAATACACTAAGGTGTCAAAATGCATGAATAAACTGTGATTAATTGCCAGATCTAAAAAACATGTCATAACAATAATCTCATATAATTAGTTGACACATTCCATGTGACTTCAATTTAAAATATACTGTAACTTGATTGGTCAATTCAAACTGTACGATGTATTACAACTATTAACTTCTATTAACTTCTTCTATTTTCCTGTCCAATTCCATATTTGGTAAAATTTGATTCGCCAAATTATCCACTGACATGGTTTCATTATAATCATGACCATGTTAATGAAAAATAACTGTATTATTAGTTGAATATCTGATAAAATCATAGTAAGTATGTATTGAGATAAGTTAAAATATTAGCAAGCAAAATAAAATCAACAAAAATTTAAAAACCAGATTGATAAAACATCAGAATCACCATTATAACATCAATATATCTAGTCTCAATCTTTAGCAGCCGTTTTCTATTGCATTTCAAATATGTAGGTTCTTTATGTTATTTTCAATTATATTACTAAACTGTTACTTCCTCTTCTTCTGACTTCTTTCTGTTTCAATTTTCCTTACTTTCCTATCATTCACCTTGAGTCATCATACGCTACAGTTATGCAAACAAATATCTAACATATCACAATTTCAAAAGATTTATACAACATTTTGTATAGGGACACTCGAGAGAAATAATGTTGCAAACCACATTTACCAATTACTTTCAACCCATAGAGGGCAGTATATAGATTAAATATCTTCACATTCGACTTGTGGACATGCATTGATATATTCAATGAATTCAATTTTGTCTAACATAATTTCTGTGTAGAGAGTAAGTTTGTCAGGGAATGGCAGTTAGTTTCAGTTATAGATATAGTATAGAATATATATAAGAATATACTAGACAATGGGAGTTTTGTGGAATGAGAATTAATTAGGGAATGGCAATTAAAGAGGGAATGGAAACTGAGTGGAATCGACAATTAACTAATGGAAGGGTAGCAAAAGTTTAAAATTTCATACAAAAATGTTTGTAAATCAGCCAACAGTAAATTCTTTTGATCTGTAATTTTTTTAAACAAGAAATTAATTAATGTTTATAGAACATTTAAATTTATTTTTTCCAAATTTAAGTACTGACAATATGATTCAATTAGGGGTGAGAGACAACCAGGAAATCACGTTACAAGACAAGGAGAGTTTACCAGAAAAGGGGTATTGTTACTTACTGTGGAAAAGGTGAACTGGCAAGAAAAGGGGAAGAGGTATTAGGTAAGATATAAACAATTAGGTAAGATATAAAGAAAGTAATTAATGTTTATAGAACATTTAAATTTTTTTTCTCCAAATTTAAGTACTGACAATATGATTCAATTAGGGGTGAGAGACAACCAGGAAATCATGTTACAAGACAAGGAGAGTTTACCAGAAAAGGGGTATTGTTACTTACTGTGGAAAAGGTGAACTGGCAAGAAAAGGGGAAGAGGTATTAGGTAAGATATAAACAATTAGTTTAGGAAGTTTTAATTATAATCATAAAATTATTATGAAACAGGAAAAAGATAAGATAAGCTTCACTGCTCATAAAATATTGTAGAGATTGTTAACCAATGTTGACTACCTTATATAGCGATAAACATCTCGCTCACTAGAAAACCTGCATTATAATTCATTTGGGAGGAAAAAAAGAACTGTGTAACTTGGAGGAAATGTTACGAGGTCAAATGTTGTTTATGACGTTCGCAACACTAATTTGTCAGAAGTCTTGGGTCTTTTTCTTTATGTTTCATTTTTATCAAATGCCCAAATAAGGAGCTAACAATCATTTTTGACTGTCTACATATGAGTTAGATGAGAAGTTGTATTTTACATGCCAGAATTAATAAACGTTGTGGTTTCAGCCATAGTTGAGGTTACAGTAGTTCAAATGTAACCTCAACTCGGTAATAAGTTCCTGCCTGCTTATATTCAAACACCAGAAATCAACTCCACTCTACAAACCACCGGTGGGAAAAGTTCGGCCAACAGTGATTTTGTTGCGGCCTGCAAAAATAAATTAAATGTGTGTGGCCCGCCAACCATCTTTAGCTTTTTTGTACAGTTGTCACCGATCATCTGTAAACAATAATGTTAAAACTAAGCATAAAGCGGTAAAAAGCAGTGCATACAGGTTTTTGGAAGCACACTGGAATCATCAAAATTTGTGTGCAGCCCTCGATGTGGCATCAAAAATTAATTTTCAGTCCTCCTGCCCATCGCTGCTCTAAGCCATAATACTTAGTTTTATAGCATCATTAAGACCTTATACACAAACACACAGGTTACATGAGGTGCATGCTAGTGAAAATTATAAATGTTTTCCCCACCAAATTGAAAATATGCACCCATGTAAACATAGCAATAATCACGTTCAAAACTCTATGTAAACAAAAAAAAAAAACAAAACAAAACAAAACAAAAAAACAGACATGACAGACCAAAAATACTTAGCATTGACCTGTGCATATGTGGACTTACATGTATGTATTAACTGTTGACCTAGCTGTATCATTTTAATTTCATGCAAAATTTATTGGCGCACAACCATAGCTTTTGTAGTATATTCATAACTGTCAAGTTTTAAATCATAATCTATCTCTCTTTGAATTGTGTTTATTTTTAATGCTAAGATAATCAAAAGACATGGAGAGGAATGGACCTTAGTAGAGTATTAGGCCTAGGTTATAAATTAGGATTGACACCATAAAAAAAAGAAGAAGAAAACAAGGCCGTAACAAATTGCACCCATTTTTAGCAAAGTTTGAATTCACTTGTATGAAAAAGTCAGTGATCTTGGATACCTAATAGTGCTTACCATTGTCCATACAAAGAGCTAATGGTTCAAAGTGACATTTCCTCTGACAAGTTCTTTGTGTTAAATAGACTGACATGCTTAACAAGGAAAAGTATGGGATTAATCACTCCAGCCAATTGACATCAACCTTGCACAAATGAGAGAAACGAGTTCCACTTGTATCATAAACGTACGCTATTGTGAAAATCCAGCTTACTTAATTTCTGGATGCCTGCCAGTCGGAACGTAGTAATGGGTACTACCATCTTCCGGCACAAGGGAAAAAAGATTTATAATGATAGAACAAGTTACCAAGACAAATCCATCTGTTGCTAAATTATTCGAGTTTGGCATATGATAAATTTGCGCTCATTTTGGCATGTATTTATATAAGCGACAATATATGGATGCTATGATGAACACAGCAACCATGAGGTGCAAATAGCGGAGTAGCACATCTTCCATTAACATGAGTTCCTCATGACTTCCGATTCTCTCATTGGCTAAGCCTCTTGTTGGGAACAGGGGGAGGAAATAAGCCTTGGGTATATGAGGTACAAAACTATTATAGGACCTATACGTAATTCATCACAATGATGCTGCCAAATTACGGGTTAATTGCCTACCCTTACCAGACTGGTTTACATTGAGTGACCTTTCAAGATGTGACCTTGTTATGGTCTATTGAGCCTCTTAGTTGGCCTAAGCCTCGAACAGAGCATGTGCCTTTTACATTTGTAGAGCCTTTGAAATCACAGTTCATGTTTTCACAGTGACCTCTAGTGCAACTAAAATTAAACTGACCCATTTTGAGGCCACATGCATCATTAACAATGTTTTGATGAGTATATTTTGAGCCTTTTAAGTCTCAAAATATACTCATCAAAACATTGTTGAGTATATTTTGAGCCTTTTAAGTCCATGCTCTTATAATTTGACAGGAAGATGCATGGGAGGGCATTTGTTGAAGGCTAACCTGATGTATGATGATGATGATCAAACTCATCAACTTATCAACACAGGATGTAAGATCATGTAGAATACCGATAACCTAGGACACTCTCATCAATTTCCTTCCGACTCACGCCTGTTTCCTCCCTTAAATCCATGTTCAGCTCATATGACGCGTTACCTCGCGTCAAACAGAAACAAAGCAACAGATAAAAATTTAAAAATAATTTTCGCCTGGCACCTAGTAAGTTACGTTTACGCCAGTGAAGGTCATGAATAGAGTGTGCGGCGCAGTGGTTGTAGTACACTTGGCTCTAAATCCTAATGTCACGTTCCAAATCCTGTATTGTTCATTCGCTGAAATCTATTTCTCTTCGTCTAGTACTAGCAAATGCTAATGCGCTATTTACTTGTAAAATAGTAAATCTTCCAGGGGAGCTAAGTATTTTTTCCACAGTTTATAAATACTGAGTTGTTTCTCAAGTAAATGTTCCAGGGGGCTAAGTATTTTTCTACAGTCTATCAATACTGAGTTGTTTCTCATGTTTCAATAAATTATGTTAGTCATAAAAGTTGCTATTACTTACTTTTCATTACATTTGAAGTGCTTACAGATTTTGATAATGTGATATTATGATTAATTACTTTAAAAAATACATAATTCTAGAAATCTCATTTAAGCCCTCCACTCTCAAATCCTTGGTTTTAATGTACATTCACAAATTTTTCTCTGTTGGACTTAAAAAATATATTATTAATGTATTATATACAGTAGGTCGAATATGGTTGAGAAAGTGTGCAGGGTATTAGGATACTAGTGATAGCCCTACCACATGATGCATAGTTCCATTAAGTCTGGCTATGTTTTCAAGTCCATCGTGGATAATGTCTCTACCCTCTGATGCATAGTTTGGTTAGAGTAGGAAGGGGGAGGGGTATGTGGGTCATTATAAACATAGTGTGTAATGTCTACCCCTTAATGCATAGTTCAGTTAGGTGGGATATGTGGATCATTATAAACTTACTGAGGTAATGTCCCTTCTCCATATTAATGCATAGTACGTTTAGGATGAGGGTATGAGTGAGTGACAGCAGGGAGCTATCGATTGCATGATGAAGGTAGAACGTAATGACGCCACTAAAAGTCATCTGCGCATGCGAGGAGGTTAAGGTCACCTCATCAAGGTAGAACGTAATGACGTCACTAAAAGTCATCTGCGCATGCGAGGAGGTTAAGGTCACCTCATCGAGTAGATTCTTGAACGTAATTTGGCCAAATCTACGTACGCAGAGAATGCAGGACGCCAGGTAGGACGACCATGCATGAGTGATTCTGTTCTAGCATCGCATCGTTACACAAATCGAAAGCACCCTATTAAAATAGTAACGCTCCTACCCTAGGGAGCACAGTTCTGAATAAGCTCTATTTATTATAGCCCTGATTTTTTTTTAGTGGATAAGAGCCTGAAAAAAAAGTGAAGGAAAGACTGGGCAGTTGCGAGAATGGAACCAGCAACATATGAGCCACCACTCTGTTCTTCCTGAGAACTCAACAGTAGCGAAAAAAATTATTATTAAATATAATTGTATAAATTGCATATTTCATATTGTGGATCATATTTGATGTTGGATGACACCAAAGCCTGCAAAATTAAAGAGTATTTCTAATTTAATCCAAGGTTTTACTCAAAAAGGAAAGTTAATGTTGCATTACAGACAATGAGCCGCCTTGTAAAACCACCGGAAGAAATCTCACTTAATTGTCACTCATCCGTCAATTTTATCACCACAGTAATAAATCCCAACATTTGAACAACCAATGTGAACTACACTCCAAGTCTTTCATTTGATATATATAAATATATATTATATAAATGTTATTGACAAGCTATGGCAAAAGGACTTGCCAATTACAAAACGGAAATATATCTCTCAGAAATGGCGACCTTATTCTGAAGATTAATGATAATAATATAATATTTTGGTATTATATAGGGCATAATGTCAAGGTTTATATGTAGACTGTGCATTATTACCCTCTTCATTGGACTTAACACTTACAGAACACATACAGCCCCCTGGGGAATATGCCATACTGTTGCAGCTAGCTATCAACACATTATCATACAAACCTACAAGATGCCGAGATGGATCATCGGCAAGTGATACAACACGGATAGAGTCCGTGCCCAAACATTCAACCATTCAGTTTGGAACCATCCTAGTATTCCACATGATCATACAATAAGCCAACAGAACTGGGAGACGACTACAGTTGACATTCGGAAACTGTATGTTACAGAGCTTTTAAGTTCCAACTTCACCAACTTCCAGTTGTTGTTTCAGGTCAAATTTTAGCTTGGTAATTTTTGGCAAATTACATTAATTAACTCAGGGGAGGTCATTCTGAGGGATAAGCAGCATTAAGTGCTCTAATTATGAGAATTGCTTAGTAATGAAAATAATATTGGTTTTGGTGTACAGATTGAATATTCCATGGGATTTGTAGACCCACTATACTGTACAACACCTGCCCTTCAACAAAATCAAGACGGCCTCTGGCATCCCCACGAGCAAGCATGAATCTATGATACTTTACTAGTGTCTTATCAACTGTCTCTCAGAAGTCAGTGCAAATTGGTGTCAACATGTGTAGCAAAATAAAAGAAAGCTTGTTTAAATGGATCTCCTGGAAGTGGCTTCTCCAATTTGGACCACTGACATTAGACTTAGCTAAGCTTATGAATTAAAACTTACTGAACTTTTATTATTGATATTTAGGTTGGAGACTTACTGAATATAGAGTTTTGAAAAAATGGAAATTGATTGACACCTGCCTTGACCGACAGCCAGAGACCTTGTAAGAAGGCTTACTGAATATAGCTCCACTACAGAGCAGGATAATACCATATAAATTATCTTCCCTTTGCACATCCAGGTCTTGCAAATAACATTAATTGTAAGCTTTGTCTACAATACCTGAGATTGCTAATAATTGGTACACATGTGCATTATATGGGCAAATCACATATTTGTCACATGAAACTACATAGGTAAGGTAATATGTACTGGTAAAGAAACATGTTTCTGTTGCTTGCAGATTATAAATTAATATTATTATCAATCATGAATTACAACAAAAATAAATATTACTTAGGACAGAATACGATAGAAAAATCCAATTAAAATGATGCTTTTTAAGCTGCTTATTAAAGTATTACATATGTTTAACAAATGAGTGGTAATAAAATATTTAATATTTTGGTTTATAAATATTAAAAATGAGGGTTCAAAATATTAGTATAAGCCCCGCCCACTGGAGATTTTACTGAAGTGTAAGTAGAGCTGATGAGGTAGACTTGGTATAACAATCACAGCCATCCCGTTTATGTAATACAAACATCGTATAGTATGTCATATGAAAGAGGTTCACTTGGAAAGTACTGATCTAAAGAAGGAAGCAAAGAAATGGAGCAGCTTTATTAATTTGAGCCACTAGAAAGCGAATTTGAAAAAGAAAAATTGTTAGAAAAACAAAATCGATTGGCCAATGCTAACTAATTTTGAGCACTATACTATATGTACTGTCCTACTCTAGGCCCAACGGACATAGGCCTAAGCAGAGTAACAGAATGAAAACTTTTCAGCGTACGATGGTTAATATTATTATTAATAATATACATTGTTTACGTCTAAATTAGCTTACAGTCTGTATATTATAAAGCTTATTTTGCAAAATTTTTACATTACAATGTCGACGAAGCTGAAATTTGATGTATTGTTCACGGCCTACGCCTTCGATGATGATAGTAAACAAAGCCGATTCGGCAATCATGATCACGTCACATTGTAAATTGTTGTTTTTAATATTATCGACTAAAATAAAAAGCTAACTTATTATTGATATGTTGATATACATACTGTGTGATACTCACTAATAATACAGGCCTTGAAATTGGTACGAAAAAACCATGGCAAAAATTGCCGATGTAAATTTGACATTCCTTGGCCAGTTTTTGTATTTTGAGTTTCAGCAGGTTCCAGACAGTATATGATTGTACCCATAAATTTGTTTACGAAAATTTTTATATTTAAACACATTTGCTGTAGGCCTATGTAGCGAGTACGGGCTCCGTAGTATGGGGTGGATGCAGAGAATAGGGCCTAGGCCTACTCGCATCCTCGCTCTTACGTTGTGGTCATGACGTGATGCCAACACGCTAATTTCAGGAGCTCCTAATAATGTTTTGAATGATTATTTAATAATTACTCTCCGAATTTCCAGCGTATCATTACCCTAGACCTTAACTGAGAACATCGTAAACCCGTGAATCCTACTATCTAATATTTTTGTGTTGCCAAGAGTCACGATCCCGCGAACATCGTGTGTTATGTTGTACCGAGTGCATGTCATATCCGGTAAAGGTCAAATGCGGGTCAGATTCAGAAGGCGGAACTTTGCGATACAGAATTCATTAAAATAGGTGATTTAAAACTCGTATTTCAGAAAAATGCGTTATCTAAAAATAAAAGGAAAGCCACCGATATGTTTATTAAATAATTCTTTGTTTTATGACATTTTAAAAGTAACTAGAATATGTCATTTTTGATGAATCAAAAAAAGCTATTTATATCTCCACAAACTAGGGCAAGGGGCAATACCAGTTGTTGAAAACTCATTTCAAGCCTTCAATCAGTGATAATAGTAGTTTTGATGACTTCCTCTATGTGCAGTTATGTACATGTTCATTCATTTCTACTCTTGAATGCACTATGTGGGCTTGGCCATGGGTTTGATCGACCTTAATGGTTAATAATGACTTCATGTTAAAACCAATGATAAACAGGAAAATAAAAAGTAAGTAATATTCTGGTCATAAGAACTTAAATTAAATGAGAAGATAAAGGTTGAAGCATAACAACTACAAAATTGCAACCACTCTATAGTAACACCCCCCCTCCCCCCATGTTACCGACATGGGGAGGGCATGACAAGGGGAAAGACTATAAAGTAAAAGGGCGCTAGTTAGGGGAATGAGATCTAATGAGGTGAATTTTCAGTGTAATCTTTTTTTGGCATTCCAATTTCTAATGGGTAATCTGTAGGGAGGGGGTGGGATTTTAAAGTTTTTTCTAGGGGACTGAGCCATCATGCTCCCTTAGATACACACTTGTACAGCAAGAGAAAATAAGGAAAGTTAAACTACAGGTTCAGAGATGAGATCAGAAAGTCAACTGGCACCAAATGACTCAGAAACAAACAACTGGACAGTGATAGAATGCATGGGAGAGAACCTTTTCTAAGCAGTAGGGCAGCAGGAAGAGGATAATGGTACATATTGCATGTGAAATTTTATATATTTTAGTCACCTCTTCACAAACCGCCATTTCCCGCTCTTCTCTTGCCATTATCTCTTCTTCCTTCTTTTTTTGGTCCAACTTATCGCGTTTCATGCGCTCTGGCATGACGTCATCCAGCATACCTAGCTCGCGTTGCGTAAATACATAATCAAGTAGTTTACGAACACCAACTGTACCTATAACCTGAAATCAGAAATGATGATAAAAATAATGATCACATTATAATTATCTTGTATAACAACAATAATAAATAACTATCAAATTTTACTTGACAAAAACATGTGACATGCCTAAATATGGTCATGATGACATCACATGACATATATATAGGCACATCATCACTATATATGTTTCTAACAGTTTTTTGTGAAAGTTTGTTAATCTGGCAAGTTATTTGCAATAGTTTTTCAGATATAAGTTACTTTATAATTACTACTATGTTGAAGATTTACTCTGGTGCAATGCCTTAAGTACGCAAATGCAACCATGCAACAGTATATGTTAAAACAGCATATAGTACACAACTTTTATACAAATTATACTTTTCAGTTTGAAATAAATAAAAAAAAAAAACATAACTGCAGTCAAAGCAACATGATGTTGAATTTGAAGCCAATTACATAAAAAGTATAAAAGTTCACAAAGGATGCAGTAGCAAATTGGAATTAGAAATATGATAGCTCACAATATGCTTTATTTTGATTGGATTTATTCATTACCTTCCAAAAAAGCACACACAAAGTTAATGTTCAATTACAGAGAATCAAAAAACAATACAAATAATACAAGGCCAGTGTACATTTGAGAAGATTTAAGCAATAATCGGTTACATCCCTACTCAAATTTTTACCAGAAGTATTAAGATACTGACAGGTAAAAACTAGTATTCAATAAGGTAGCTAACATTCGGTTGTGCAATATTATTACAACAGTTCATGTAAAATTTAGTACTCTGCACACTTATACTGTTTGTGCAAGTAATAGCTGGCACTAACTTGATTGAAGTAATGAATTTAGACACATTCTAAATTATAATGCACTGTTATTGTATTAAATAATAACAAATACCAATTACTATACAATACTACACTATAGCAGAGCCATAATTTAGCTACACTAAAACATGATAGCGCCCTCAACTCACCATGACTGGAAAGATCAGTGCTGCCTTAGTAGTCTTTATAATCCAAAGTATCACTAGACAGCTAAGCTGAACAGCTGTGAAGACATGCACACGACGTAGTTCAACTTGACGCAGAAAGATGTAATCTGGTTGATGTTTTGCAGGCATAAAGAAAAGCTTTATCCTGTCAACAAACTATGAGGAAAAATAAAGAAATATTAATGTTAACTTATTATGTTGAAAGGTTTGCATGGCAGAAAAAAAAATAGTATACATTTAAAGTACACTACATTAATAGCATTTAATAGAGAGAATTTGAAGATGTTTATGAGTAAGCCAAAAAGATTATGATTGCAGAAATCGATCTAAGATGTAATGAAATTATGGACCAAACAAGCAGTAACAGAAGAGGACTAATAGGTAAGATGCAAATACCCAGATTTACACACAGACAAGATTTATGGTGAAATTTGAATGTTTTTCATAATAATTTCTCAAGACTGTGCACAGAACCAGAGGGATAAAAAAAAAAAAAAAAAACAAATCATCAACAGGTAGAAGAATATCAAGAACTGTCAAAGAATACCTGGAGAAAACAACAATAAGCTATGTCTAGTGAACATCAAGTTTTAGTTTCATTTGGCAGGCCAATTTGATTAAATAATAGATTCTAAAAAGGAAAAATGTTATTCTGTTAATGAATTAGAATGCTACTTCAGGCTGAGATATTCCATTATGTTTTAACACTCTGACCGCCAGTGGTTTGAAAAAATATTATCAGCCACCGCCAGACATTTTAGCAAATTTTAACACTTTTCCGAAGCTCGTTGAGAGTGTGTATGTGATCAGATTGGCATGTAGTGAACACTACAAGAACTACAAACATGTTAGCTTTACAATGGTACCAAACATTTTATTCTAATCACAGTCGGTGACCCGTAACAGTAAAATGAAAATGACTCACTTTTGGAGATTTACGCAATTTTGCACAACAAATCTGAGATAATAGCAATTTCGTGAAAGTAAATCAATACCCCACAACGCTTATGTAAACAAACAAATGGCGAACTACTTATGGTCCAGACTGAATATAGTGTTCAAATTGTCAGTACATGTTGGTAATTACCCCATCTATCGGATTCCATACAAAAACCTGAAACACGGAGATCTCCGTGTTTGGCGGTCGAGCGTTACGTTAGCAAACACGGAGATCTCCGTGTTTGGCGGCCAGAGTGTTAAGGGTGAGAACATATTTTATTAATACTTGTACACTTATAATTACACTCTAACCTGTACTCCTTCTAGAGATGACACACCCATGTAGAGAAATACACCATACAACACAGGCATTGGAACAATCTATAAAGGAATTACAAAGCACCACATAAATTTAAAAAAAATATAGACACATTTGGTAGGCCTACTGCCCATACTGAAGTGGTGGAGTCAAAAATAAATAAATAAATAAAATAACATCTTAATGTCACTCACAAGCCTGGTTTCCTTACAATTGCTACACTCTCGCTACAGTGTCGCTACACTCTCGCTACAGTGTTTTCAGTGCAATCATTTTAATGCCCGGTGCAATCAGAAAGGCTCCCTGCTCTGACTGACCAATCAGCATCACTGAAAACCTATTGGCAATAGCATGTAGGGATTGTATGGAAACCAAGCTTAATCAAATTTTACGGTAAATGTACTGTAAATATATGTGCTGGATTTTAAACACTGTTCAATAAAGAAATGTAAATTGGTAGTAATAACATGTAGATTATATAGATTCATTCAAAAAATACTGTGAAGTATACCTGTAGAAGTGGTGTCATTAGTACAGCCAAACCCACCAGTATGAAGACTACAAGAGGAGTAACACGTTGCTCATGACAACCGAAGAACTTAGCTGGCCATACACAGTAATTCTTAAAAAATTTAAAAACTAATAAAATACAGTGAAAAGGGTGATAACAACTAGATAAATGTATATAATTTTACAAAAATATGAATAAACATTAATGTATAATTGTAAAGTAAATTCAGTTATCACTTTGTATTTGAAAAAAATTCATATTTACTGGTGTCTTATTTCGTGCTTGTTTTAATTAGCAAAAAAACCTCCCTCCAAACTCTCAACATTTTTGGTGGCCAGATATGGTCTAATATTACTACTATGAATATTAAGCATTTAGTTTTATTCAAATTAAAAGTGGATTCATTAGACTTACAGTTAAAATTGAATTGCACTGATGCATACAAATATTTAAAAGTACAATAAAAATTAGAATACAATGAAAAACATTTGATAACAGAGACTAAAAATAGTTGTATAATATATAATATAGTAGCATTATAATAATAATAGTACAGTAGTAATAGTAGTAGTTAGTTTATTATATGAAATTGTATTGATTAATAAATAAATCTTGAAAAACTTAAAAAATTTAATCATTGTATTAATGGCTTTAGAAGTAGAAAAGCCCTAAAGCTCAATCCTCACTATCAAATTTTAAGTGACAAATTTGTGTGATGTGTCCACATATGGTCCTATTACATCCAAATATGGGCATATTACATTTTTTTGTGACATAAAATTTCATAGTGTGGACAGACCTTTAGAAATAAAGAATTGAGCTTACTGCCGTTGGAAAATATGGCGTCGTTTTGAAGGTTTTCAGTGTGTATGCCATCTTAAACGTTCCAATCATTAATATTGTCGACATGAGAAACACGTCTGTGAATCCTGTGTGACTGGGTTCGTTGCTATAGAGGGTACTGTTAATGCTGTCACACACATCTAATATATCCTCTTCAGGAAAATTATATTCATATATTCCACTCGTATTCCTCTCACATAGACAATCGTATGTGACATTACTCTCAGGTCTAATAAGAAAAAAAATAGATGTCATATATCTTAGGTATATATAAAAATATAACATAATATTTGGCAGCTTTATAAATGTTTTTATTCATAAAATTAACATTTCATTTTAAAAATATTACAAAACATTTATAAAAAAAAAATACATTGTAGTTTTGATTACACAAATTATAAATTACATAAAATATTAATATTTCTTATGTTATATAACTATTAGTGTTATTAAATAACAAGGATTGAAATAATTTCATTGAGTGTATTTGACTTCTCTATGAAATAATAAAATAAAAATCAAGTTGATTAAAATACAAAAAACTCGATAGTAGGTACCTGTACAGAGCTTTAAATGCTCTGTCTCACAGTCCGTTTTTAAAAGGTCACTATGAATTATCATAGTCCATTTTAAAAGGTCACTATGAATTATCATAGTCCATTTTAAAAGGTCACTATGAATTATCATAGTCCATTTTAAAAGGTCACTATGAATTATCAAATCTTAAGCTATTGACACTTTCAAATGTTATGTGACAAATAAATGTGAAAAGCCCATGTAATATGGTATCATTGTCGCACAAAATTTGATAGTGTGGACAAAACTTTATACCAAATAATGAATGCTTACATAACATGAGATTCCCCATTTCCATAAATAGAGAACAGCTTATGAAAAGCTTCGTAGATGAAGATGGCGGAGATAAGTGTTGAGAAACTTTCTTCGGTGAAACGAGTGAAGTAACGAACCAACGAACTAGCGTCTGTTGCTACAAGGACGATGCACAGGAAAGCCGTCCACATACCAATCCACCAACGAAATGGGAGGTACTCTAAGTTCGCAGAGCTGTGGTGTAAATTGTAAGTATATATTATTATCACCAGTGGAGGTGTATCACCATTCCAAAGTTATAATATTCATTGTGTACTATGCAAAACCTTGAGAAAAAAAACGTGTCCAAATAGGAAAATCCAAGAACGTATACTACTTAGCTTCATAGCTCAGTAGGTAAAGTATCCGAACAGTAATCATAAGGTCTTGGTTTCAAATTCCGATGGGGACAATACTTTTTTTCAAAACTTTATTACCATTTATATTACTATTATATACATTTTTTTTCCTGTCATACAAAATAAGCATATAAGATTAAATAAACTTTCAATTTATATATCAACAAATAAAATCAAATTCATTTTTGATACAATGTCAAAGACAAAAGGGAGACATTAAAAAAACAATCCATTATACTCATTATCATTCTTAAGGAACACTGAAAACTGTTTGTTTGCAAAGGTCATTTAACAACTCTATTTTTATAGGAAAATTAGTCAATGTTATCACAATGACTATAAAGTGAAATTTGTTTTGCTCTGAAGCATACAGGTCATATAATATAAGCAAGGTCATATAATTATGGAAAATATTTTTTGTAATGGTATTTTTAATAGTAGAATCCTTGAAGGCAAATGAACATTATGGAAATCAATATCTATTCATTATATATTGAGTATGAATGGTTAATGTAAGACAGTTATCTGAGAAATGTTAAGGTATTGTAAACATTACAATACATGCATATAACGGCTCATCTTAAACATTTACTTCTATTGGCATAATTTTCAGCAATATTTTATCTCTATACATATTTGTATACAAATTTCTGGTTTTCAATAGTTTCTATTTCCATAGCAATGACTATACATATTTTAATTTATGAAATATGGAATACAGTTGATTTATTGATTACTTACTCGCAAAAGCCAATAAGAATTTTCTCATAGATGAGGATAGGTCCTGTGCTTCCAAGTATAGTAAGCGGCTGACCAGCGAACAGGGCATAGGCCACGCCGCATATGAAGGCACCAAGAAGCGACTCTAGCGTTGCCTTAAATAATAGAAAATATAATAATAACACCGAAGTATATACATGTAGTATAATTTAATACAGTTTTGTACATTATATCTATAATAATCAGGGGTGGATCCAAGTGGCACATGGGGTAGGGGGATGGGCCCCAAAAAAAAGACGGAAAAAAAGAACAGAAAAGAAAAGAAAGGGGAAAAAGGGTGGCATAGTACTAGAAAACAAGCTAATTTAATATAAGATTATGCATACTGTAGGTACAACAAAATGTTGAAAAAATGAGTTGGGATAAAAATAAATTGAACAACATAGTAACAAACAAATAACAGGTTACAGAACAGATGAGAAAAAAAATAAAATGTAGAAAAACAGATAAGAAACAAAAAACATCAAATAGAGCAAGTATGAGAAAGCATGGAGGAATTAGTTTAAAATTAGTCTAATTCCTCCATTGAGAAAGTAACTTGACAGTGAGGTAAGACAAAAAAGAGAAAGCATCAAAGTAAACTAAACAACACAAATAATAAGAACAATAATGATAAGAAGAAAAGCAATAAACAAAGTAACAATGAAAAGGCAACAACATAAAGAAGGCAATTAAAATGGGATTCAACATAAGGGGGACAGTATGATACATAGGGTGGACAGAATCTACATACTTATACAGTGTACATGATAGACATAGTATAGGACTGAATGCACATTTGTTAAAAACAGCCAGAAGACTAAGCAAAAAAACCAAATTGGATTCACAGCTTGAACGCAGTATTATCCAACATCATCAGCAACAAATACAGCAATTTATACATTAAAAGTGACTGTCCCAAGTGTCATTTCATCATTCACTCTGAACTGCAGCAACAACAGCAAACGAAGTAGACTTTACAACGTAATTCATTTGCACATGAATATTTCAACCTGACCTTAGGTCCTCTTCAGCATGACTGATTTCAATAACTGTATAAATATCAGGATATTACAAATGACAAAAATAAGGACCATTTAACAGTGACCACTAACCATTTGATGTCGTGTAGCATCACCAAGAAGACCACCGAATGTGATGACAGGTGTGATACAGGCAAAGTACATAAAGAATACTGAAGCTAAGCACTGTAGATGCAGGGCGTCAGTAAAATCACTTAGATAATGTGGGGCTCGCCGCTTGACGTCTTGCACAAGTCCACCAAATATTCTAAAAAATGTTTAAATATATATATATATACAGTATATATATATATATATATATATATATATATACACGCACGCACGCACGCACGCACGCACGCACACACACACACATATATATATACATATATATATGTATATACATATAAAAAAATAGTCATTTATCAATGCTATAAATATTTACTGTATGTATTAGCGAAAAAGCATTGATAAGTAAAACATATATAAATTTAATTTTCTATAACAAGCTTAATTATTGATTTATTGATATAGCTGAACTTGGCAGAATACTAATCCATGAATAATAATATAATTAGTAACAATAATTCAATATGCATTTAACTGATGCACTATACCAACATGTTTCTAAAAATAAAAGAAACTTCATGTTTAGTGACAATGGTGTGAGCGCCTTGGAATTCATGTAATGTATGTGATGACGATGATGATCAATGACGCATATGAATGTTACATTAAGTAAATATTTATTATAAATTACTTATATACATGACCCCTTACATTCACTAACGCAGCTATGTAAAATTTGGCAGATTACTTATACTTAAGATGCAGGTAATCATTTTACCACAGCTCAGGTCACTAATTAGATTGAAAATTTCATAGATTTTTTTTTTTAATAATAAAATGTTAATGTATTTACTTACCTTCCCGTTCTTTCAAGCCCTTCCTTCTTTTCTTCATCTTCTCCGTGGTCTGCATGTCCATTTGACCGTCCACCATCATGATGGTCTGACTCAAGACGATGAGTTGGTGGTGGGGCTACCTTTGGTGGTTCAATGCGAATATTCGGATCCCAAACACCTATATGAAATAGAATGTATAAAAGAAGCATAGTTTTCAATTGTAATTTTTGTTTTGTTACGTTGTTTTTTGAGAAAAAATAAATGAAATGAGAGATTAAAAAGATGTACAAGATTATTAAAAGTTTAAAAGTTAATAAACATACATAGATAAAAGATAAAAGTATATAAGAGCATTGAAAAAGTACAAGATTAAAGGCCACCAAAGTTTTAGCCTACAAGTCATACTTAATTGATTTTAAGGATAACATTATTTCCAATTTCCACAATACGTTTTCAAAATATTATCATAAAGTGTTTTAATTTAACTTGTAATCTTGAAAAGCCCACTTATATATTTTTGTACACAACAATATACATAAAAATATTGACTATATTATATACTGATTAGCTAATGTTGTATGTTTTCGAATGAAATTATTTGACAGTCATTCGTAATTGTTGTTCTTTTACATTGAAAAATTGGGTTTTAACTATAGAAGAATGATGTATATTTGGGGGAATGGGAAAAAGATAGATATCTCTCCCACTTTGCAATACGGGCTGATGTGTCCCCTGTCCTTCACTATTCAACGCCCATGATAATGTAAATGAAAGCAACAAATGTGAAGAGATAATGCACAGGTCTCTTGATCTTCTTGACTTTTGACTTAGCATATTACTTACCTGGGGGTAATACAGTCACTTGGTCCATGAACTCATCAATACCAGCTAGTAAATCGTCTCGATTATTTGCCTTGTAAGCCACTTCATGGAACACCTATTAATATTCCATACATATTAACAGTCACGTTTATAGATTAATAATAATATACATCCCCACAGGTGTGAAATTGAAAAACATTATGAGTATCCATTCCCTGATTGGATACATTAATGCAACATACATTCCATATGTATGGAAGTTCACATTTGTGAGGTGTCATCACCAAACATGAAAATGTGTTATAGATAAATTAAGATAGATGGCATTATAAGCTTTTGGTCTTTGAAGAAAGATGCTAGCTTGAGTACACCTGTCAGATGTATGAAAGCACCTCAGAGAAAATCACTTTTGAAGATAAACTACTGATAAATTTCCTCTTGGTTTTCCCATTTATAAAAAAAAAAAAAAATAGATTTACAAAATATGCATTAAAAACACTTTTAATATTTAATCCAGAACTTTTGCAAATATGAAATGTAACATATTAAACTGAGCATTTGGCTGAGAGGTCATACGCTTTCTTGGAAAATGGTGGGCATCCCTAGCTTTTGCCAACCTACTCTACCATTACCAAGATAACATACACTACTGTATATCTAGACATATCGACTACTGCATATATACTCGCGTATCAGACGACGCTCGTATAAGACGACACCCGAGCTAAAAATCTTGTCAAACTCGATGTCATCTTATACAAGGGTCGTCTGATACGCGAGTATATATACTGTAGTCGATGTGTCTAGATGTGCAGTAGTGTATGCTATTTTGGTCCACTATCAAGAATATCATTTAATGAATTTTAACAAGTCTTTGATACAGCAGGTACCATATTTTCTTCAGTTCAGAAAATGGAACGTACCAATTCACTGGCCGGCATTGAGCCTGGGCAGTCTTTCGTCTTGAAAGCTTTTGATAGAATTAATAAATGACAGAAGAAAATTTTGTCCAATTAGATTAATTTTTATATATAACTGACTGGAAAAAATTTGCTTTCTGTTCCTGCTTCAACCTAAGCAATCGGATTAGTGTGGGCAAAGTTATGATGTTGCAAAGAAACAACTCCTCATAAGCCAGCTTAAGACACACTAAACACCTATTTTCGTAATTCAACTCAAAAATGACAAAGCAAAATATTTAAAAAACAATATTTTGTAAATTGCTTGCAATAGCTATATTTGTCAAACCTAATTTAACTGATCTCTAGTTTTTGAGTTAAGGTTTTTGTATTAAAAACAGTCGGTGCTTTTTGAAGAAGCACTAATGGTTATGAGATAGGGTGATTTTCACGGTGATGTGCTTGCAGTAAAGTGGACCAAACAAATTAAAATGAGAGGTTTGGAGAGCTTCTAAATCTTTTTAGGCATTGATCATAGACTGGACACTATTGAGGCCTAGGCTGGACACACCTACCCCAGCTAGACCTGTAGACTCAATACTGTTTGTATTTACTGACCACATATATTTTGAGTAATATAAATGAATAACCTTTAACCTACGTATTAAATCTGCGTATTTTATGATTAAGGAGATCAGGCAAGAAGCCACACGTAACTTCACCGCATAAATATGTGGAATTATGACAAAAGAAGTGTAGGTTATTAACAAACCTCATCTGACATGAGTGTGGCAATGCATCGACCAATCTCGTGGTATCTAGCAGTTTCTTCCGATGGGGGGCCAAGGAGTATGAATAGAAATCTGGTGGGAATGGGAACTTCTGTTAAATCACCAAGTAATACAGAATGCTCCAATCTGACAAACGCGATGACTGCATGCGACAAGAAATCTACTTCTCCTACTAGGACATTCGATGCTTCAGCCCCTGCTGGGATCTTCTTCATGAAGTGGTGTTTTGCCTAAAGATAAAAAAACAAATAATACTGAAATAAGTATAATTTTTTGGCTAAATATTTCAAATTATTTTTAATTCATAAAAATTTTAAGGGAAGGTATGCATGCACTAGTCTTTATATAATATTAATGATTCTTTATTCAAACATTTAGAAATTTGAAACAATTTGAAATACACAATATAGAAATAAAATTGCAAAACTTTACAATAGACAATATAAAAAAGTATATAATATAAAAGATATGTCGAAAAGTACAACTGAGCTGGTAGCAAGTGGAATCAATGGCTTGACCACAGAATAAAGCTACTAGAGCCCAGTTTCAGCAACAAGGGCGCAGATAGTGTCTGGTTTAATATTAATTATATTCCGAATCATAATATAAATAGCACAGGGACAGTTAGTGTAAATGAACTATAAATAGCACAATCATATTTACCACTATTATCGTTTTTACCATTAGAGTGATTTTACTATTATCATTAAACCATTATTACCTTTATTATAATTATGATCACTGTTCAATATAAATAAATGATTATAATCATCAACAATATGAAAAATCTTTAAAATAAACTGAAATTTCTTGTGAAAAACCGAAGATTTCAGACACTGGTGTCATTATTAGTTGACTAGTCACAGCAAACCATAGACTTCAAATGAATATTTAAAAACACAGCTTTCTACAATCACTTCCCTTTTCATGAAGCAAGCTAAGTTTCAAATGCCAAGCTTTGACGACATGCACACTACTCGAGCCAAACTACACGTCCTATCCTGAATGAAGATTCTCATTAGCAGCAATCTTCAGCTCTCAAACTCCTTACATACCCAGCTATCAATGCCAGTATTCGATTTGCTGATATGCAAGAAGCTTTATTTATCTTGGTAATAAATTAAATTTTGGATATCGAAATATCTCATGCAAGTGTAGGATTCACCTACAGGTTTATATTCAATGATTTTAAACAATCCACAAAATCTAAACATGTATAATTTTTTTTCCTTTCACCAAAAACATCCAACCCCCACACAAAGGCACTGATATGGCAGTCTTAATATACATCTGATCAATGTGTTGGACCAGTGGGAGGGGGAATAACTTTTAGATAGGGGAAGTCTACATTTTAAGACAGGAAAAATTTGTGATGAAGAATGGTTTTGATTAAAGCTTGTGATTTTCTAGTTATGTTAAGGTCATATTAGTATTAATCACTGTTTTGAGCAAATAACACTAAAATGTACATCACATATTTAAAAATAAAAACACCTATAAACTTGAAAATTTTGCAAAACATCAATGTTTCGATGTATTAAGCACTCTTTCAGGATGCTGCCAAGCTCACATTTTAAGCTGTTTTTATTTTAAGCTATTCCTTTGCAGTGTAAAATGCAGTATGATGTATGACTTAATAAGTTTCAGGACAAGTATCCCCTTCACAAATCTTCTATCCCCTTCTTCACTCTGGGCTAAGTACCCCATTAAATTACACTACAGACAATGACCAATTGATAAATGTCAAGGATTTTCATTTAAAGCCAATCCAGGAAAAAGGTGGGGAAAAGAGTGGTTACTTCCCTTTCCCACTAGCCCCACCCTTTCCAGTTTTTTAAATATTTAAAATTCTATATCTCATTTGTCAAACAGTAAATTTTTTTCCTTTGGGGCATGGCTTTAAGAAATTTTCTTGGTAGATGCTCAATCTAATAAGAACACTTGCCTATGGTAGAATAATTGCCAGTCAAAAAACATCTATAAATTCAATTATTGATATGCACATACATATTGTCTATGATATATTCTAAAAAAAAAATCTTCCTAATTTGATAAGAAATATTGACTTGCATTTGATCCAAATAAAAAAGGATCAAATAATTTATAATTTGATCCAATTAAAAGAAAAAATGAAACACAATTCAGTATTTTTACGACGTTAATTTATTATAAGCTCATTTAAATGTCCATGTACTGTAAACAATAAATGAATGGTACTTTATTGTGCATCATTAATTGGAGAGTTAGATATTTTCTTCTTTCAAACAAAGCTAATAATTTAGTTATAAATTATACAAAAGAAAGCAATTAAAATATTTTAAATTTTATTGTCGTCTCAATGAGACGGTATTTAAAGATAATGAATAGATAGTATTTTAGCACTAAAATTTGATTTTCTAAGTAACAAATATAGAAAAATCAAGAAATTAATCGACCAATCAAACTAATAGTAAAAATAGGGCAAACATTCATTAAAAACTAATTGTAATAATTGTTGGGTGCTGCATATTTATTATTTTGTGCTAGTTTCATCTCTAATATTTTGGATATAAAATAACTTATATAAAATAAATAGCTAAAGCTTGTTACTTCAAATTAAAATAAAATAATATTAATAATTATGAATGTTGAACACAAACTAATTTATAATATGGTTAATATAATAACTAATGTACAGCATCACAAAAAAAAAAGTATCACAAAAAAGTACTAAATGCTTTAGGTTCATCTTAAGATGTCCAGATTATCAAATTTTCTTTGACAAAAAAAATGTTGTATGCCCATATATAGTCATGATGCGCCTAAGGATGACTATATATGGTCATGTTTTTTCAAATAAAATTTCAGCTTGAACATGGCATTAAAATTTCAAGCCGAGCACACACTGCGCTGATACAAATCTGAGAACGCAACGCGAAGATGCGTGCACAAAGGATCACTTTAATGAAGTTCTGCTCAGGCTGCCACCAATCTCAACACACAGTGTTGTGTCATATCAAGGGTGACGGTTCCATCAGCTGACAGTTGTACAATACAGTGTGTGCCCAATTTAATATTTAAATGGGATTTGAGATACTTTTTAAAGAAATGAACTGAAATGATAAGTAGTGGTCAAGTAGAAGAAAGAGAGAACAAAGTAAAAAAAAGAAAAGCATCAGAAATAACAAAGTAAAAGTACAGAAAGACAATGGAAAGACAACAAAGTAGAGGAGGAAGAATGGCCAGAAAGAAGCGGACAAAAGAGATAAAAAGAATAGAGCATTAGACAATGGAAGAAGTAGTATAGTAGAATAGAACAATGAAAGATGACAAAGTGGAGGATTGATAAGAATAGCAAAGAGAAGAAGATAAAGAAGAAGGGTAGGGATTACGGAAAGATGAATTAGGAATAGAAGTGGACAGTAAAAGAGAAAAATCTTGAACAGGTTTAAGAAGAAGAGCAAAGTAGTTGTAGTACAGAGGACCAAGAAATATAAAATAATGAAAAGTAGAAGAAAAACTTGAAATGTTTTCATAGTAACATCCTGATCTTTCATAAGACTCAAGCTTAGTGCCTGACAGACAAACATCTTAACACCTATGGCTATAGCTCCACTCCATAACAATATTAAAATTCAAAATACATAATTTTGTAATCATACATTTTAGTGTGTTGGCATACCATTCAAACGTGATACACACATCATGTGGTAATGTGTTGTGCTAAACTAATGGTGAACTTTTCATGAACCTGCTATTACTTTTCTTATAGTCAGTTATGAAAATATGTGATGTTAATTTCAAATTTCGAAAAACGTGTTAACATCTAAGATTCCAAGCCACGCTGTATTAGTATAGAAAAAAGAAAGACACTTCACATTCTAAATTATTACGAGAAAAAAATAACCAAGCAATGTTGGGAAAATAGAGAAATAATTTTTAAGAAAAGATGATTTAAATAACTGACAGTATGGCAACAAATGATGATGATGATGACGATGAGGATGATAATGATCATGAGGATGATGATGATCATGAGGATGATGATGATGATAATGGTGATGATGTTGACAATGCTGATGCTGAAGATGATGATCATAATGCTGGGGTCCCAAGTAGAAAGAATCCACATTCGGGAGATCTGTTTAAATATATTCTGCTCTAGATGGTGATAGGCATTTGTGCTAACACAAATGAGAAAATTGATAGTGCAGTATTTAAAATTGGTAGAAACATGCAAATATTGTGAATTTGCGAGAGATTCTTGCTTATTCGCTGGAGTGCGGGAGGACTTCTTAATTTCCAGGAGACTCCTCCGACTTCCGGGAAATTTGAGACCCCTGATAATGACAACCATGATGATATGATAAATTTGTTGATGACAGATATGAAGATGATGATGCTAATGTTAAGGATAATAAAGATTTAAGGTATACCGCCACCCAATCAAGAAAACCTCAAAATTTTAATAAAACCTGTTCATTATGAACAACATAAGCTTTAACTTTTCAATAAGTCACTGATCAAAAAAATAGTTTTCAATTACTGTATTTACTGTGAAAGTGTTTTTAAAAGATGTACTAGTAAAATAATCCTTAAATTTGCTGTAAGAAGACTTAATTTTGCCAATTTAAAAAAATTTTTTTTTTTTTTGCACATTATATATATTTTTTTCAAGAAATGCCAAAATACTCAATTATGTACACCTCCAAAGATCAACTTTTGAAAAATTGACCAAATCCATAATTCTGAAAGTTGTTATTTTAACCATATTAGCTCTGTGGTAACCACTCTATTGCTAAGTAAGCCTTGCACAGGTCAAAACAAAAGCTGAATGACTGACCATGAATTTCAAATGTCATTGGGCATGGGCAGCACAACATTTCTTTGTAAGCCTTAATAATGATAATTATTGATTCATGATATAAATCATAAAATATAATATTGTCGTAATTATGATGATGGTAACAACAACTCAATAAAGATTATAATGATGACAATAGTGTGAAATTATATTAATTAATATATAGATATATTTTGCGTTAAGAATGATTGCACTGGAGGCAACTGAAATTTATGTTTTTTAAAATAATAATGTAACATCTATGTCAATAATAATAATACAATAACAACAGTGATAGTAAATAACTACAGAACACAATAGTTGAAACAAATAAATTAAACATATCAAAACAACTGCAGCAATTTTTTGCTTGTCATGCCAAGGTAAACAATGTGACAGAAACATAGAGACTTGCCTCATGAGACATGTGGATAGTTTTCACTCTCTTCTGTCCAATCATAGAAATATTAATTGAATAGTTAATAATCAATTATTAATAATTAAAATAATATAAACATGTTAGAGAGATTAGTTGTTATCTACTTAAAACATATAAAATAGTAGGTCAGAGAGGGAATGAATTTATCACCTACTATATAAACTTTGTCTTGAGTACATTTTTTAACAGATTCTTATCCCTCCCCACCCCCCAAAAAAATTACTGCTTTAAATTATTCACTTAAAATTATCAAATAAGTTATCAATTATCAAATTAGACTGATAACAAAAATAATTTTTTTTTATTGTATTAAAGACACTTTACTATGAAAATAATTAAATAAATTATCAGTCAATTTAATTATTATGTAAAGAAAATAAATATTATAATGTTTACTATGTTTTGGGGGAGAAAAACATTTTCTTGTTTTAAATTATCTTAATTAAAAGTTCATAACTTACTAAATAATTATGTAAAGTAAGGTAGTTTGATATTGAATGTTATTCTGCCAAGTTCAATATCTCAATATAGAATTCAGTATATTCTGTCCACAAATTTGGGTGTAATATGACATCATCATGCTCATGCATGAGCACATCATACAAATTTGATAGTGTAGACAAAGCTTTAAATAAATTATTTACAGCAGTCATTTAAAAAAAAAAAATATTATACTTTATTTATATCCACCAGCAAACATGTGCAATTACCAATTAAGGGACGGAACGATGAGAAAATCTATAAACCAAGTCTCATTGAAGAACCTCACAGACCAAAAACAAGACAAGTAGGTCAGGTGATATCAGAGCTGGTACACAAAATAATTAATGATGGTAATGCTCCAACATATCTGATGATATATTTAATTCCTGTCAAGACATTTTCAGAGTTTCAATATCAATCAAAAGAATGACCAGTGTTTTAGCAAATCCTTGAATTAAAAGCTTTGCCATAGCCCTCACCACCCCTTCCGTCTAATTATTCTTTAAAAAATTATTGGTAATAAGATAACACAAGTGAGGCACTCTAAATCATATTTTTTTTCCAGAGGTAATATGAATAAATATTTAACTCCATTAAAATTTCTAACCTACCATATAAAATTATACCAAATATAAACAATTTAAATGAGACACAAATATAGAAATTTAATTTCCATGTATACCTTATTAGAGTAACTTGATTTTTCAAAATTGATGAAAAATGAGATTATTTCCATAATTTTATATTCAAAATGTTGGAAAAATTAGACTATATAAAATAATTAAAAAAATTATTGGTAAGAGATAACACAAGTGAGACACTCTAAATCACAGTTTTCCAGAAATAATATGGATAAATAGGGAAAATTTTATAATAGGTTCATCAAATAATATTTAACTCCATTAAAATTTAGTACCTATCATATAAAATTATACCAAATAGAAACAATGTAAATGAGACACAAATATAGAAATTTAATTTTTATGTATACCTCATAAGATTTATAATTTTTTTCAAAGGTGATAAAAAAAAGAAGATAATTTTCATAATTTTATTTCCAAAATGTTGGTAAAATTAGACTAAAATAAAAAAAAAAATGGAGTTCTGAATATTATTGAACATGGAAGAACTTAAATTGGTATAAATATAAGATTTAAGTAATACCTTCATACTCTGAGCGCTTGGTACATGAGGTAAACTGCCTGATGGGGGTGTGGAACTACCATCTACTACACCTAGATGCGAGCCGTGTGAAAAGCTGGTCCTTGGCATAGATGGCGTGGATTGCGTTGCAGATAGAGCTGTTCAACAAACAATAATTTGAGAGTAAGATTTGTTGGGAAAGTTTAGTTCACATTATCAAGTATGCAACAAATATATGATTTGTTCATATATGGGCCTGTTGATGTCATGATACCCATTTAGACTGTAGGGATGATAATGTTGTCATATTGTACCTACCGTATATGGGAAAACCACAGGTATTTGTCATAAAAAAAACTTAACAATGTGAACAGAATACTACAAAAAAAAAAAAAAACATTTCTTATCCTTTCCTATATTATTTTTTTTAGATCCTCCTCTTTTAATTCTGAGGAGGAAAAACACATCATAAATCTAAACATCATTGTAATTGATTAGTAGCTGTTTGTGCATAAGCACACATTGCACAGGAAACTGGTAGTCTTAACTCCTCGAATAAAGCTGGCTTTATCTCTTAGACGGTCTTACTAAAGTCATTCCTCTAAGACTATTGCTATAAAGTCTTCCCTAAGACCGCTTTGAGTATTGAAACGCAAACAAGCACTCCCTGGTAAAGTAAGATTGAGGGCGACGTCATGCGTGCTCGACGCACGCAAATGTATCGAAATGAACGTAAATAAACGCCGTAGACCTATTTTTACAGATGCTGAGAAGTGTGCGGAGTAGGCTTCAAAATTTAAGATGGCTAACTGGTTAGACCGCGGTATAGCAATTGTCTATAATCATAGACCATATAGACCAGTAGTGGCATCACGTTTATAGCCGGCTAACCGTTAAGACCGCTTATAGCAATCCGCCCCTGGATTGCAACTTAAAAAACAATTTTAATTTGTTATTGTCTAAAAGTCGAGTGGCCACTGGCACAAATTTAAATGAAAAATAATAAAATACATAAACTATAAACTACTATGGGCAACATATAGTATATGTTCCTACATTGTTCCATGTTTCCATGGTGATAACTGCCAGATAATGACCGTCCAATATCTACCAGTGATCTGATGCCCGGCAACAAGCTACCGTGTCGCTTGGAATCTCGGTGTTTCTTTTCACATTGATGACGATGACGGCAGAGCAGCGCTTCACGTACATTGTACCTCTGTTCATCATCAAGTTGACCAGATGCGATAAACTTATCAAGAACAAGATCTAGAGGAACAAGACAGTTTCATTAATATTTGAAAGGTATCTTATTTAAAATAGAAACAGAATTTTAAATAATCTAGGAAATAAATAATAATGCTTTGAGCTTATAACATGAAAAATGGAAAGAAAAAAAAATTCCTTTATCTACCATTATAATATAAATCTTTATTATCTATGGATTATCTGCTAAATACAATAACTGTTAACTATAACTTGTTTCTACTTAAAATTTCATCTGTCTGCTTATACAACCTAATATGTTTATCAATTGTATGCTATTTGGTGCTATTCACTACAGTATTATATTCTACTTACAAATTCATACATCATATTTTCTTATACAAATCTTTATATCTACAGATTACCTGTTTCTAAGTTGTTAACAGCACTGTGAACATATAAATTGTTTTTACTTGAAATTCTATTTTTTATATAATGTATGAATTAACCATATTATTTGATAGAGCTATTTTTAATAGAAATTTATCACAAATAATCCATTTCTTAGTCTCAACTTCACAGTTATATGTCGAAGGTCATCTCAAATTACCCTTTTTGACCTTTTGTGTTTTTCATGTATATTTTGATATATATAAATTATAATAACAATTTTCCATTTTAATGTAAAGTTGTATCGTACTAAATTTCATTGTTAATATCAATTTTTATAATGACGATAATAATTATTTCCCCTTTTAATGTAACATTTTTATATATTTTATTGCCACTCTCTTGTACAGTAATTGTAACTTACTGGCCACGATCTGTATCAAATGAGGAATTTGAATTTTGAATAAAGTGAAATATAATATAAACAAACAAATTATCTAGCATAGGGTCTATGTTAATATTTATACTTTATTTATTAACAGTTAAGTTTGTTTACAGTTTTCAAGTAAATAATGATTAATGATAGTATAAGCTGTATGACTGCTTATGTGATTTGAACTTTGACATAGTTATGCACAAATGAGACTCTGAAAGGGATTATTCATCTACATTATATTCTTATAGAGACCTTTATATTTATTACCAGTTAAAGGATACTGTTAATAAAAAATAACTTGTTTCTCATTAAGCCCTAACTTTTATTTGACAAAAACATGTGACATGGGTAAGTATGGTCATGATGACATCACATCATGACCATATATAGGCGCATCATGACTATATATGGGCATACAACAGTTTTTGTCAATCAAAATTTGATAATCTGGACAGGATTTTAGAAATTACATCCTACATTTTCCAACACTCTCCCTGCAAAACAATGATATCATTCCCATATAATAGCAACCAAAGGAAATAGCCACTACAATTTAAGACATCTCATCAAAGATTGAAAGACCAGTCACTCAAACTGACCAATAACTAAAACAAATGTTCAAGAGCAGAGTAAACATACCTGCAATTTGATCAAGATTCTCTGCATTCATGTCCAGGCATACCGTTCCTATCAGGATGCAATTTCTGAGTTCAAACAAACTGTGGAGAGACAGTGTTGAAATGTGTGGCTTGCTCCAACGGTCAGCACCTTCTTCTACATCTTCCTCATACTTTATCCACCTGAAAATTGACCAAAAAATTATTTATTAAACTTTGAAGCATTAAAATAACAATAATAAACATAATATATAATTTAATGTATAATATTCATATTTTTATTATCATATTAGCTAAATTATTAGCTGTAAAAATAAAAATATTGTTAATCATCACATTTTTATCAAAAATTATGGAGGTAATATATTTAAAATAAAAAGTTGTGTATAACAAATAATAATAATAAAATATAATTCCATTTCCATTTATTATGTTAGCTACTATAGCTGTATATGTAATGTAATTGTCAATCATCACTTACTTTTTAAATAGAAATATTACATTAAGATGTCAAAAATATTTATAAAATATTTGCCTTTTTACAATTACAAAAAGGCAGCTTACATTTGGTATAAAACACAAACACTAAGGTATGAGACATTCTAGCACCTTAGATCCACAATACCAATATATCTGTGATGTAACTCGTTAATCACAGAGTGATTAAGGCAAATCACAGCTGATCTCCATTCTACAATATCAACACACTTTTAGACAACATGGCGGTTAAGTTATACGAAAATAGAAATTTTGATCATTTTTACTGATTTTGAAATGTGCATTTAATATCGTATTTTTATAATGTATATAATCCGTTTTAGTGTGAATACCAGTATCCATGTATTTTGATTTCTCAGAGTAATAATTTTGCCTCCGTACCATTTGTAAACACTTCAAAAACAAAGGGAGACAACAAATAGATATGAGTCTAAAAAGCAAATAGCTATAGTTTGTTTGATTTTTATAAATTTATGGAATATATTCAATTCAATCACGGTAAATTCATTAAATTTTTATTACAGTGTAAATAAATATATATAAAAATAACAGAATATAAATTTACACCAGGTTACATATTCAGGAAACCTTCTCCTGGTGCCCTAACTCTAATTCCCTATTCCATAATTTGAACAGCTGGAGTTGGTATGTATTATCAGCATAGATAGCAAACGATAGCCTTTCAACTATGACTTGGAAATAATTAGCATAATCTGCCATGGTTATTCTGACGAGACATGGCATGAAAGCGTGACAAGGTGATTTGTGGCCGATAACTCTGATACTGTGTAATTCATATGTGAAAGGTTAATACACTTTACAGTGTACAGTAAAACAATGACTATTATGTACACTGTATTGTACATTGCTACTAAATAATGTAGAACAACACATACAGTAGTATAGGCCTAGATTTAAACTGAAAAACTGTGCCTATATCTA
>NW_022702649.1:323460-378844 GCF_011630105.1 Anneissia japonica | reverse complement strand
TACTTTCATTTTTAAGCAATTTCAGCCTCAGTGTTCTTATAAAATGTGTTCTTATAAAAAAAAAAGCGTAGGCAGTTTTTCATATAGCAGGAAGGGATAGACCTATAGTAGCCCCATAGTTATAAGCAACACATCACCTTTCATAACGCATTAACTTGTTAATATTTTTTCCGCTGATTATTAATGTGTGTGAGTGGGATCAAACGGGGTAATTAAGTGGGGTCCAACACAGGTATATTTATCATTACAAATTCAATGCTATGTGGGGATATCCAAGTTTGGCTGGTTGAAAGATTGTGTAAGCATGCAAGTGGATGGACAAATGGACGAATGAATGTATAGGCAGCTGAACAGATGAATAGATAAATAAATGGATGGATGAATATTTGAATAACAATAAATAAATGGATGGATGGATAGATGAAAAGATGGACGACAATGAATAGATAGATACCAGTATGTTAATACAGTAGATGGATGCATGGGTAAATAAATGGCTAAATAGATTGTTAGGTGAATAGATGTATAGTTTGATGGGTGAATAGATGTATAGTTTGATGGGTGAATAGATGTATAGTTTGATGTGTGAATAGATGTATAGTTTCATTGGTGAACAGATGTATAGTTTTATGTGTGAATAGATGTATAGTTTGATAGGTGAACAGATGTATAGCTTGATAGGTGAACAGATGTATAGTTTGATGTGTGAATAGATGTATAGTTTGATGGGTGAATAGATGTATAGTTTATTGTGTGAATAGATGTATAGTTTGATGGGTGAATAGATGTATAGTTTGATGGGTGAATAGATGTATAGTTTGATGGGTGAATAGATGTATAGTTTGATAGGTGAACAGATGTATAGTTTGACAGGTGAATAGATAGATGGATAGGTTGGATACCTTAATGGGCGATTAGATGGATAGCTGAACAAATTGATGGGTGAAAACAGATGTATAGAGACATGGATACATAGATTGTTGGCTGAATAGATAGATGTATCTGGGTGAACAGGTGGATTGATAGGTGAATAAATTGGAATGGTGGATGAAGAGATGGATGGATAGGTAAGTAGATGGATGGATGGGTCAATAGATGGATAGATATGTGAATATATGGAATAGATATATGTGAATAAATGGAATGATAGATGAATATATGGATGGATAGGTGAGTAGATGGATTGATGGTGAATAGATGGATAGATGTGTGAATAAATGGAATGACGGATAGCTAGATAGATGGAGAGGTGAATAGATGAATGGAAAATAGAATGATGGATTTATATAGTAATAAGTTTATAAAAGGAAGATGAATGGATAAAATAATGAATGGATGAATAATTATAGCATTATAATAACAGCATTCCAAATCGTATGCACTCAGGTTTCACCATAATACTAACTATAATACTTTTTTTTTTCAATACATGTTTATTTCCATGGAAAATGAAAATGAGAATAGAGAAAGAATCAGTAACTAAACATTTTACTATGTAAATCTTTATTTGTTACTACTATTGTAGTCACTTTTGTTATTACCATATTTATGTGCCCATTATTTAGCAAGGTAAAATAGTTCTTTCTATTAATAAAATCAAATTTAAACATGGTTTTAATTAAAGTCCTAATTTCGGAATTAAAAGTTAATGACCACAATTTGTACAAAATATAACCATTATGTGAATTACCCAAAATATATAATATTCTATCTATTTTTAGTACTATAATGGTACAAACCATTATTTGCTAATACTAAATGAAAACAGATAGATGAAATCTAAATTGTAAATTGTGTGTTATAGTTGAGACAAAATCTTTCATTTGAAGAACGACGTCATACATGCAATATGTTTCCATGGAGACAATGTGAGAAGCAGACGTGCAAGCTACATTTGGTTTTTTATGCAAGATCACACATAATGACATCATTATGGGTAATGCAGTACAGTGCATTATGGGTAAATACAAGAGGTCATGTGTCGGTTAATGTAGAATAGTAGTAGAAAGATAAACCTCTCAAATTGAATACACAAATTTTTGTTAAGTAATTTAACTATTCTAGTTATGTAATTTTATAGAACTATTTATTTTGTTTTAAATATTAAATTATTTATTATAGCAACAAGGGAAAAAAATTGTGAATTCCGAAATACAGTAGGTGGTAATACCTTCCAAATAATGCAGGGTCAAAGGGAGTAAATTCATAACTCGTTAAGCACCTCAGCAATAAAAAAAATCAGATTATAAAAATTTATGTAAACATTTTCAAAATTAGGTAGTTCTTAATAATCACCCAATGTTTTTTACAAATTTAAAGTAAATCTTTTTAAAAATTTAAATTAATTTCAAAGGAAAACTTTTATAAATTATTTTTTACAGTGTAATATTGATTGTAATCTAAATCTTATCGGTGAGAGCAAGTTCATACTTCATTCTCAATGCCTCAATGGTTTGATCGTTGCATTGACCACATTAAAATTGTTGAAAGGAAAATCTAGCATATTAACATTACTGTTAGTTTCAGTAGTCTGAAAATATCTTATAAACACTTATGTTTCATATTTAAATAGCGAGATACGATGGCCAATTGGGTGAAAAGTTCAACGATCTTTAATGTTAACCTGTGTCACGCCACTGGCGTCAAATGTTTCATCACAGAGTCAACAGTATGTACAAACTGGACTATACTCGTACAAACCAATTTCAACTGAAAAAAGGTTGCAATAATGAATTGATCATTAGAGGAAATTGAGCTTGACGATGATGTTGAAAACTTTGGCATCCAAATACCTTATTCTGGGCTTAGCTTCTGTTGTGCTATAAAGCATATTATTAAAGCATACAATTAAATTGTAACATTTTTATGAAGAATTTTTTTAAATTGGCTACATTTGGTTTGTTTTTATTGATCCTTTTTAGTCTGAAGATTGCCATATTTATTCAAATAAATGCCAAGGGGTGTATATTTGAGGGAGGTGTTTATTCGAGAAGGCGTTATTTTTTTTGGTGTAAAATGGATGGATACGCATATATTCAAATAAACACACCTTAATTTCACTATAAATGTGGAACTACAACACATAATTACCGTGTGTAAATACATGATCATAAAGACTACTGGAGTAGAACATTAACAGAATGTGTTGAGAATGATGTTGCTTCCAGTAGTTTTGCTTACATTCATTTAGGGAGGAAAGTTTATTCAAGGGGGTGCTTATTCCATTAAATATGTATTTTGATTTCTTCATGTGCCAATCCAAAATGCCTACTTCTGTGACTCAGGTCCTCTTTCCCTCTATGTTTCATCATTGTTTTTTCTTTGAATTCTATCTTTTTTTTTAAGTGACTAGAACAGCACATACCTTTGAGTGTTCTGTAGTCTTAAAATTCATCCTTCAATCAATGTGTATACAGTCATTTCCCAACCTTCAGATTCTTAAAAACTTAAATTTCCACTTTTGTGGATTCATACTTTCCTCTACTTGTAGTGACATTGCGTGCGAAGTGCAGGCCGCCACAGCTTGTTGTCGTACCTGCATTGCATGGATAATTTAGCATATAATATAAACAGGAAGTTGTGTGACTTAACTGCCAAATTTGAACAAATTTTTTTTTCCAATCAAAATTTGGCTACAATAAGGTGAAATTGTTCAATCTGGTATTAGAAACATGTTTCTTATTATGTGAGCAGTACTAAAATATCTATTAGAAGAGAGTGGGCCATGAGGGAGGTTAGGTGGTGGCAGGGATGAATGCTTTTTAAAAACTGGAAGTTTTCTCAGCAAACAGACCTACAGTATCACTGCTTCAATTCTCAGGTGGTTCCCCCTTGACCTTTGTGCCAACCCACCAGTCTCCATGTCAATACACCTACATGCTACTTCTTTCATATTTGATTATTTAATACAATTCCATAAGCTTTCAGGGGCGAATCCAGAGATGTCAGAAAGGGGAGGGGGGGCCCCTGAGATAAAATCACCTTACGGGGTCTGGGGGCATGCCCCATCGAAATTTATGTTTTCTAGATGCCCAAAAATAACCTCTGAGGCATTTTTGGGGATCAATTTTTTCTTTTTCTTTCTTTCTTTTTTCTTTCCTTTTTTTACTTTCCAAAAGGGGGGAAAGGGGTGGAGCCTGGGGGGTTGGCCTGTCCCCCCTAAATACACCCCTAGCTATTTCTTTTTTAATGTATTTTATTAAACAAATTTTAATTGACATTGGTGCCAATAATAATTTATTTACAATAAAAATACTTTTAAGCCATGTACAAAATCAACAGAGAATGTGGCCAGGTGTTGCTATACAGCAGAGGTAAACAGAAGGTCAGGCCATAAATTATATATTTGTATTTCATCATATCATAATTCACATGCCAACGTGTTAAACATTAGTAATGGTCTATTTAAACTTGGGTTTTATTTGAAAATCTAAGTAATGGAAAAATACTGGTAATCTCTAATTCACATTATTGTCATTAAACACATTTTCAATAATTTTGTGGAATGGATTCATAAGATATGGTATATTAATAATTTTACTGTCAGTATAATTGTAGTTCTAATTAGTAATATCAACTAAAAGCAGCAGGCTATTTAGCCTGATGAAAAAGGTTGCTTTTTTATTGCTCTATCAGAGAGTTTTTAAAAACTTCCATGAATCTTGCTTTATTGTTAAAAAGTCATAATGCCTAATGAACATCGTGGTAAAATGGAAAAACTGCTGTGCATTGGAATCTCCAAAAATATTATGTATTTTCTTTCTAATTATATAAATTTAAAGCATTTAACATTCCCATAACTACAGTTTACATTTACCAACAACATTTTATTTTTAATTTCTCTTCCGTCTAGATGTTTTTGGCAAAATTATTTGCTAAAGAAGGATAACAAAATTTTACTTTTATTTTTTGATGCCCTCCTCTGACGATCTTTAAAAAATAAGTTCGCAAAAAAAGTATAAAAGTTAAAAGAAGTCTTGCCTTATTTATAAATCGTAGAATACTTCATGCTGTCTACAGCTTGCTTAACATGATGCAAAAATAAACAGCATATGCTCAAGAAACATATGATTTTTAGATATAAACAAAAACAGTCAAACTATAAATATTTTAACACATTGCTTCTATGAATCATATCTGAAATAAATATCCAGACATTAATATTAAACATACTTAAAGTAGTTTAATATATTAACTTTTTTGTTGTTGAAATTATTCCATTAATTGATCTGTATCCAGATGATATTACTGGTATTATAACAATTTCAATTATACTGGTTTAAAATGCATGGTGCATGGTTTAAAGATAACATTTTCTTGTCATACAAATTAGGAAAAAATTAATAAATTAAGTAGTGTGTTTTAAGCTTTAAAAAGGAACAAGTTAGTTACTAATTTTACATGATTCCCAGATTGAAACAAACTAAAACAAACATGTTAAAAATACTTGGTAGTACAAACAAACAAAACAAATATATGTTTTTACTAATTTACTCTTTTTACTGTAATACAAAATTTTCTTATAATCGGTCACCAGCAATTCAAGGAATACTGAAACAGCTGGCTCATAGCCAGAATTTACCAAATGGGAATTCTGCATTTCAGGTTTGCAGGGGCCTGGCGCTTGATTATTGAAATAAATCATAAATATATGGTATCATATAATAATTATAAAAATAATAATAATTATCAAGGAAGAATAGCATTTAGAAAATTTTTATGTGATGGAAGTGGTCTATACTTTTTATTTTTGAGTGTGTGGTATGTTTAAAATAGTGGTAGAAAGGAGTTTGAAGGGGAAGGAGGGGATGAGAGGTTGTCAGAACCTTTTAAACCCCCTGGCTACAGGCCTGCATGGACGGTCATCTTTAAGTTTCCTAACTGTGGAGGAAAATATTTTCTCATTATATAAGTTTCAATTCAAAGTTAATAATTTAAATTTAGTTCAATTTTTTCAATTTTTTTTTAAAGTATGTGGATGGAAGTTGACAGCCATTGGCAAGAAGGAATTATGAATTGTAAACTAATGTTTAGAAATCATTATTAGATGCGTCCCAGATTTAAGTTGGCACTTAAGACAGTAATCTCAGACTGACAGATAAGATTATTGCAGGTACTATTAATCTTAATTGTACTCTTACAATCATTTGTCATCTGAATTATAATTAATAATTCATCATTCCTGCTAAATATCGTATCAATCACATTGAACATTGAAGATCATATTATTTACTATCACCTACATCTTCAACAATATGTTTGTTATGTTTCGATGTGGGTTTGCATCTGGAAAATTTCATAGGAGTGATGTTTTGCACTAACTGATGTTTTTATTCGTACCAAATACTCAGTACGTTCCCAAATACACCTGAATCACTTGTAAATTTTTTTTGCAAGTATTTGGGAATGTACTGAGTATTCGGTACGAAAGCATGTAAAGTACAGTAGGGTAGAACATCACTCCTATGTTTGCTATGGTTGTTGAGAGCATATTGTTTAAATAAATAAAATCTTGGAAAATATCTAAAAGCATTCCATAAAAAAATATGAATTGCTCAAAAGAAGTCTAAATGATTTAGATTTCTTAAATACAGTGTTACAATACAGTATGTGCAAGTCATATTTTCCATAAATGGGATGTAACAAGATAACAAGCTATTGTTAGGAAAAAATTTTTAAATGGCAGCAAATTTTAAAGAAAAGGAAGGCAGAGACTGAGAAAAAGTCTACTGCTATATGAAGCAGAAAAAATAAAGATCTTGGGCATGTCTTTACAGCAGCTGAAGACAAAGTGAAAAAAAAAAAATAATGACGACCAAGTCAAACTGGCTGCATTAATGTTTCCAATGAAGAAGGCCTGCAAAGATAAAATATTTATGCAATAATAATTATAATATTCAGTTTTTAAGATTGAATACTTTATCGAAAATCGTTATTGAATATGTAAGCAGTCATGCACAACGTGCAACCTTCTCTGTCTGCCGGGAGAATATTCTTATAGCACAAATATTTTAAATTTCAGCCTGTACAGTAGTTTGTAGGTATTTGAAAAGCACATAACATTTATTTTATTTGTTTTATTACATATAAAATCGGCAACTAACAGAGATAGAAACATCCACTAAAAGGTTGGAGAGAATACATAAAGCAGGTGAAAACCTTTGCATCAACCACAAACAGTTCCAACAATGCAATCATGTTTAGAATTTTCATAAATACATGCACTAACATTGGAATTGATGCAAGTAAACACTTAGAAATACTTGCACGAAAATGTCTTTAAGTAGCAAAGGTTACTGGTAAGTTAGGAAAAGCACTTTAAAAAACGTTTCATAGAAACGTATTAAATGTAATCAGGTAACCCAATTTGTAATCAATCATAGAATCATTATGTTGTACGTACGCACGCAATGCAGTAGTAAGAGTTGGGTCATCAAACAGAAAGGTTGTGACATTGAGTCTAATGCAGGTTATTTGGCTCACTGCATTCTTGGCTACTTTCATGTTTGGCTTTGTAAATACAAACCTTATACCTGTTGTTAAAGACTGGGTGGAAATCTTCAAGCACACAATGGGATCAGTTCAGTGGCCGCACAAGCGACTTCACGTCAGTGCCCAAAATCCCCGATAATGGGGTCCAACTTCCCGATGCGAGGTCCAAATTCCAGACGGGGTCTTTACCCACCTAATTTTCCAAAGCAGTGTCCCCCAACAAAAGGATTGGCTACTTTGCCAGTAACTACGCAGGTTCTGCCAATTTGTACTTAATTATTTCTTCAGAATAACATACCTAAAATTGAGGAGTGCATCGAAATTTTGTAAATACTATGCACTGGATGTACAGTAAGTTGCATTTACACAAATAATTGTGGGTATATACAGTATTTACTAAAAATATCTCAGTGCTTTCGTTATTTTTTCTGCATTTTGGTCATTGGAAAGAGTAACGTCTTTAACTTCATGCAGTGCAAAAAAGTATATTTCTAGTTTTGAATATATCAACCTGACTAAATACATTCATGATATAGAAAATTCACTTCCCAATATCTAGCCATTTATACTCTTGGCTGGAGATGTTAAGCTTAATTTACAGTAATGATGAATTTTAAAAGCTTCTCTGCTTATTTTTAGTATAATACGTGACATCATCAACATACGAGACAAGGTAAGTACAGACTTGAATCGACCTTGATTTTATGAGTCCTACAATTACATAGGGTAAAACTTTTGTCCACTGTACTGAATATTATCTGTGTTATTAGCTTTACTGTAAAATTAAAATTAGAACAAGATAATATTTCCCTTGCAAGTTAACGTGCAACAGACACATACCATAGCTAATTCAGCTTCTTGTAGTTAGACATAGAAATGGCTAACTACCGTAGTAGCAGTTTGAGGATTTTTGTTTTGTGGCAACATACAGTATCTGTGAATCAGCAAACTCAAATATTTTGTTTGGTGTCTCATCAGACACTTTTTTGCCCTTTAATAAGCAATTCAATGTGTTATTTAATTGTCACTGAAGCCTTTTGGCAGATTTCAACCACATACAAAATATATCATTAGCAGATCTATTGTAGCAAGTGTAGAAATAATATCATGTATCTTAAAATACAAATGCATGTATTAAAAAAAAACAAAAAAACAATTAATTGAAGTTCCAAATAAGTACACAAACCAATGATATACACTTTGAATAAAAAGCGATTTCAGTAATTTATAAATTGTATACTTTCTACTACCAAAATTATTAAATTAAATGAATGTAATATAAGGGTTATCAAAGAATATACCTGGAATTTAATAATATGAATAATAATAACAATAACAATAATAATAATAAAATAATATTTTAGAATTTATATAGTGCTCTTAACAGGAGTCTCATAGAGCCTAAAAAAGTATGAACTATGGAAAAAGGTGAGTTTTAAGAGATTTGAATTGAGAAAGAGTTGGAGCATAACAGATGTATAATTGGCAAGCATATTTCTTCTCATTTCTATCTTTTATTAATAATTCAAGAAAGTGCTAATGACACAAAGTAAGCAGTCCAAATACTTTAAAAGCTTTCAACACTGTATTAAAATTAAAATTTAAAATCACAAAATTGATGTTTGGCATATATTACCCATGTTATAAGTAAGTGATGCAGTATTAGTACTGTACATCTTGTATTAACATTCAATGTACATTCCAATTAGACTGTCCGTATTAGCACATTTCCTTGAAGTGGATTCCTGATGATGACATAATTAATGTCGAAATATTGAATCCCAACACAATGGCGTGTATTTCAATACTTGGAGTATGTATTATACTTTCTTATCTGAGATTAATCAGTGGACCTTTCGGTTTTTGAAATGGCTTCATCATTTAGTAGACACATTGTGTACAAAAGTCAAAATGCATATTTATTATGCACTCAATAATCGCATGATACAATTGAGAATCCAGAAATTCATGATTGAGGGGACCCACAAGCGACATCCCAGCCTTAATATGATTGTAATTGCTAAGGCACAGAATTTTATGTCCATGGCACATCTACAGTCGAATGGCCAGAAATGGCACTCTTAGACTTAAATTTGCCTGTAATTTCTTTCTTTTCTCTAGTATTTCTCAAGGATGGAATGATGCTTTATATAAACTACCATTGTGTTAGAGTCAAGACAAAACATTCAAAATTGAACCTAGGACCATGGAATTGGAAGCTGAGAGCAGCTTAGCTCAGTCGGCTAATCTGGTGGTAGCCACTGTGTGTACGCTGAACCAGGGAGATCTCTAGGTCCGCGGTTCAATTCCCATTGCTGCCTCTCCTTGTGTTTCAGCTAGAGGGCTGAAATACAAGTTACAATAGAGCACCGTCTTTCGGATGAGACGTTTAAGCTGTTGGTCCCGTGTGCATTTATGGCCCATGTGCACACGTTAAAGAATGCAGTACACTCTTTGGTAAAGAGATGGGGATTGTCTCCCGGTGTACTGCCCAATCACCACCAGAAGGACCCCATTGGAAATAAGTCTTCTTCTAGACTTTTGTGGGCTATCCTTGGTGTTTACACCCAATAAATCCAATCCAATCCAAGCTACTGCTCTACTCTGCTAGTTACAAATTATGCCACACATAAATTAAGCCAATTCAAATAGAGAGATCAGAATATATTTAACAATGATAAACATGAGTATCAATAAATTTGTCAACTCAATGGGGATCACTGCTACACTAAAAATCAAAATGCCAGGTATTATGAAAACGTTTAATTATGAAAAAAACTAATTTGCAATCAATTATCCATAATAATTGGGGTATTATTTCCTGCATATTTTTCACACAGTAGTACGGAGAACGTCTAAAAAATTTAGAGCTCTTTTCGCAGCCTTTCTCGGTTCAAAACTCTTTTTTTTCCCAATGTATTTTGTTTTCACTACTGGATTATTTGCTGTCTTGCCGATGTTTTTGTTGTTGATTCAGTGGTTTTTTAAATTTTTATCACTTTGTCATCATTATTTTTTAAATAAAGCACTATATTTTTTAATGGATACTTTTTGAAGGGCAACAAAACAACATTTTGCTATGAAATCGATAAAAAATACAAGGTAAAGGTTTTAAATCTACTTTGCTTGAAATTTATGAAGATTACAATAACATTACATAACACCTTGCCACGTATATTTATGTTAATGGACGAGAAAGGGGGTGTTGGAAAGCTAAAAATTGCTTCAAATAAGCAATTAAATATTGAATTATTATACTGGCTTGCTAGAATAGAAAAAGCAGTTATTATTTTCAATTAATATTATTACTCGAAAATTCACTGCCCAAATATTCACAATTTCTCCAATTTCATATGAGACCTTGGGATATAAATAATCCTTCTAAAGCTGATCAAATTCTTAGTTTCTTTACATACTGCTCATTGACATTTAATTCAGATATACCTATATATTGATCAGAATATGTTTGATATTTGACTCCATAATCAAGATTTACTTCACATGTTTTCTAACAAGCTGCATGAGGAACGTTTTGCAACAATTTTCTGCATCACGCTTTACAGCGTATGCAAGAAGTTCTGACATCATTATCCATGCATACAGTATATCCAGTATACACATGGCTATATCCAGATATATCCATGCATATATCCAGATATATGTATGGCTTATCCAGATATATCTATGCATATATCTGGATGACAGATGGAAACCATGACTTAGGTGGTTTACCAACAATTCACCAATCAATTAGGCAATATACTGTAAATATTTACAGTAATTATGTAAATTTGAACTCAACTTTTATTTATTTACGTCTATATTTTAAGAGGGTGTCTCTTACAGCATAATGCCGACTAAAAAGAGGCCCTCTGTAAATATTTACATTAAATATCATTGGTTGCCAGTTCCTCAAAGAATTAAAATTTTAATTTAAAGCTTAGTAAATCTCTTTCGAGGTGTCTGTACTAATTGAATGGCAAGTTCCAAGTCGAAATTGCAGAACAGAATTTCAGTTTCTAGTGAAGATAAATCCAGTAAAAAAATTTTGATCAGGTGGCAAAATTCTTAAAAATTTTATTAAAGACTTTGCATTCAAGAATCTTGGCCCTAAGCTTTATAACACTCTACCATTTTATATTCACTCTTGTTCCTCCATTGATAAATATTTAAGTTGAATTTAAAAAACAATTTTATTAAAAAAAATTTTATCAAAGGAGGCATTTATTTGAGGGAGAAAAAATGCACAGGGCATTTATTCGAGTGAGGCGTTTATTCTAAATCAGGCTCTAGAGGGGGAGTTTATTCGAGGGGGCTTGAAATCTAACAATGTGGTCCCCACAAGTCCGAGAGGGAAATTTGCCATATCTTTCCTTTTTCAGACAAATCAGACATAATTTTTGCTTATAAGTTTAATTACTAAATATGAATTAATTAATTAATGTAACAGCTTTCCTTGGTGTATTTGTGGTTATAATAAAGATGGTTTCTAGGATACGGTAAGTAGTGCAATAAATATCTACTGTTGGTTACAAATATTAATATGTAGGGGATTGTCTCCCGGTATACTGCCCAATCACCACCAGAAGGACCCCACTGGAAATAAGTCTTCTTCTAGACTTTTGTGGGCTATCCTTGGTGTTTACACCAAATAAATCCAATCCAATCCCTGTTTATTACTAATTGAAAACAAAACTGCAATTGAATAAACTTGAAAGATGGCTACAAGGACACACCTCTTCACTGATACTAATGTACCAGCAAAACATAAGAGTGCATGACAAAGCTATAATATTTAAGTTGTATTCTATTATTACCATTATGTTTGTCACACCATTGTCCCATCATAGAGTACTGATTGTCATACAGACATACAATTAATTTAACAAAAATAGATGAGTCGAGTGGTAAAGCGGAGGCATGCTACATACAGCCTTTAACATTGGCACTGGTTTGAGCCCCTCACACATCTGGCTCTGCTACATACAGCCTTTAACATTGGCACTGGTTTGAGCCCCTCACACACCTGGCTCTGCTACATACAGCCTTTAACATTGGCACTGGTTTGAGCCCCTCACACATCTGGCTCGTGTGAACTCATCGCATCATTCGGAGAAGGTGGTTACCCAGATACTATTGTTCTATACTATTATACTATTTCAGCCTGTCATTTTGGAATGATGAGAACAAGAAGCGCCTCTCTGAGCTTCTCTTTATGGCGGCTAGGTAGTTAAAAACCACGTCTCATCACATTTAAGCACAATGGCGCTGGGAGTTAATGTAGCATTTGAAGTATCTTCTACCTTTACCTTCTTTTAAATAGAATAACTAATTGATATAAATGTAAAATAATACATACAAATTCTGATTAGGCTCCTGGGAACTCATGGACGCGATAGTGCTTTGTCTACTTCAGTCAGTACATCGGGAGACAATGCCTTTGTCTCTTACAATAGTGCATTACCTAGTGTATTATACACACAAGACCAATGGCTTTATGTTGCATATGAAGGATGAAGCAATTAACGCAAGCAATTTACCCAAAAACATGGGTAAGAATGACATGGGCCACGTAATAAATTTGATAAATCAACATTAAAATTTAGAACCGTTACCATTTTACTCTCCATTTAATTGTTAAAAATGTTTATTCAAAATGTACCTCTGTTTAGCGCCGCCAATCGTATTTGATAGAGGAGCTTAGCCAAAAAAAATGTAAAAAAAGCATGTTATTGCAGCTCTTCTCAGAGAGCGATATATTCATTAATGGCTCTTATTCAATGATCATTTATTATTCAGTTTAATATTTTCCTGCTATGGCACATTTTTATTCATAACTTTCATTGTACAGTATAACCTTTTTATTCACGTTGTTATATGTTGTTATATATTTTTATACTATTTTTTTCTAAATGTTTGTAAATTTTCACGTAATAAACAAGTGCAGTTTTAAATAGTTAGCTTATAATTTATAATTATTGCAATGAACACCAACAATCTATGATCTTGCATGTGTACAAACTTAGTCTTTTTTTTTCTAGACAAATTGTTATTAACCTTTAACACCAAAAAAGAAATAAAATAAATTTGTATGATAATGCAGATGAATCTTGAAATCTAAGATTAATCTATTCACTATTTAAACCATATTGTTGAAGGTCAGGTCAGGTTATCAGCAATATCAAACAGCAATTAACATCTGCAATAAACATTTATGCACATGAGATTTCATCATTAAGGTGTTTGCTTTCTGTTATTTACTATAACAATATTAGTATTATATCGGTATACTTTTCTTAGCAAAGTTTCATCTGAAGTCAGCTGTCTTGAGAGGAATAAAGGGTTATACTAAAAAATGATGATTTAAGAAACTTAAAAGATCAACAACACATTCTTTATGTATTAAATCTAAAAATCTAAATATAGAAATTTATATAACGCTTTTTGCCAATGGATACAAAGCGCTTGGATATGTTGACTACCCATATTACTTTGATGTTGAAATATTATGTTATAAATAGAAAAATGAAATATTTCCAAACACTTAATCTCTCATATGCCTGTTTATGTTATTGACTTGTAATAATTTAATCTAAACAAACTTGTATTCATGGAAAAAAAAGAAAAGAAATGTAAGCATGTTTAGCTTTGAGATTTTATTGTTTGTGATTATATAATTGTCATAATTTGTCATTTTCATGGGACAATACCTGTACCTATATATGGTCAAGATGACATCACATCATGACTATATGTGCATACAAAAGTTTTTTGTCAAAGAAAATTTGAGTCTGGACAGAGCTTAATGTAATTAATTAATTAATTTTATTGAGACAACAATCAGAGCAATAAACATCCCAAAAACGAGCCTCAGAACTTCAGTGAATGATTTGTGAGATTCAAAATGAGATGTTTTCTTATACTAGTACAGTAAATATTTTTTTCTCTTATGTTTAGTAAAGTCTGGCTAATCTGTCCAGCATTTTAATCTGTTTACAGCATGGATGCCTTGAAACAATGGGTCCTCTTGTTAAAAATGCACCCCTTGGGCTATATGCATGCCAGTGTAAAAATCAAACATACCACCCTGAAGCCAGTAAAACTTCCATAATATTACAAGGATTGTGTTTGCAATCGCCAAAAAGTTTTGATTGCAATGTTTTTAGAAATCCTTCAACTTGAAAATGAAATGGGTCAATTTTAGATTTGTCTTTTAACATTGTGTATTTCCATAGTTTACCACAGAAATGTTTAGTAGTGCAAGTGAGGCTTTTATGTCTTTACATTACTCTGCAATATTTCTACGCTTTTCATTTGTATTTTATAAAAGAATTCTTTATTGATGATTGACTAATTTAATGACTTGCAAAAATTGTCACAGGATTGACATTTTTAAAGTCATCCATTCTTATAAAGCGGATCTATCATGAGTTGACATAAATTAATTCAGGTCTACATTACAGTATAGTTTTCCTTTTTTGATTGGACATGATACAAGAATCTATCTGAGTCTTCTAAGCAAAGATAGCTAGATTTGCTGCTAGGAACTACCATTGTCAACCACGGTGGTTTATCGACTCAAGAGTACTCTGAAGATCACTGGTTCAATTCCCACAGCAACCATTCTTTGAGAGCTCTATCCACACTATAACATAGATTTTCCCCATGATAATGTCATATCATACCCATATATGGACATGATATCATGATGATATCATATCATTATGAGTCATGAACCAGCAGTAATGCTGGTTCCTCTGCTTCTTGTTGGTTTGTAAGATATTTACTGGCTTATTTTTCTTTTTCCACTGTTTATTTTCGCAATGCGCCTTTAAACATTTCTTTAAAAAATGGATACGAGCGCTATACAGATCTTACTTATTCTTATTATTATTTATCACACCCATATATGGACATGTCATATCATATCTATATATGGACATGATAAAGTCATATCACATCCATATATGGACATCGTGATGTAATATCACATTGATATACAGTAGAACCCCTCATTTACGCACCCCGATTTTACGAATTCCTGATTTTACGAATGTAAAATCATGTCATTGTTGTCATAAATAAAGTTCCTATTCAATGTACAAAACACACGCATGTCAAGAATTAATCGCTTGACGTGTGCTGGAGTTTATTCACTCGGTCTTAGACAGTTTGCTGTACACTATTAGCAATCTCTACTACAATACAAAACGCAGATAGTGCGCTTTGAATACACCGACACACGGCAATCATACTTCCTGTCTGCAGCCGTGAGAAAAATCCGCCCAATGCGTAAGTTGTCGGCATATCGATAGGCGCATGATTTATTCATCTCTGAATACACCACCCTCATATCGTAATTTAATGAACCCCCTAATTATGAATGGATTTTATTTATCAAATCTAACTAACGTTAATCTACCATTTCATTATTTCCCCCATAAAATAAGACACTGACACCCACAATTTCTTTTTAACCATAATAATCATTTACATAAATGTTAACGTAGGCGTAGAACAATCGTATTGCATTAAAATAAAAGTCCAAGCGGCGTGTCTACAGCCAATCAGCACTCTTCTTTCAAAAAGTTGTGAACCCCGGGTTTCCGGGTTTTTCTGTACAGGTATTTACTTGACGCCACAAGCACATGGATCGAGTGAAAATCATTGTTGCGTTACCTGTTGCAGCGCCCGCGGAGCTGTGTTTCTTCGTAAGCTAGAAGATAAGTCATATATTATTGCCTGAGAAAGAGAGAATAAAGTTTGTATACACATTAACAAGTACAGTATGCATGATCTTTATTTTGAATTTCTTTCGAGCGCAAGTTGGAGTTTTGGCTGCAATCCAACAAAATGTCAGTACAGGCCTACCCTTGCCCAGCCTAGCATATCGGTAGTATAAATACATAGGAATTTCACACAACCCCGATTTTACATACGAATGATTTTTACAAACGCCTCTGGGCCCGTTCCGTACATAAATGAGGGGTTCTACTGTACTAATATCAAGGTCTTGTGTTCAATTCCTGTGAAAGCAGGACTTTTTCTTACAACTAAAAATAACTCTATTCCCTAAGCCTCCCCACAGCATCATTCATTAAATGCAATTGCCTATTTACATGCTGTTGGATGCAAATAAAACAAAAGATAATTCATATAGCATTCACTATTTGTACTTGATGAAGACTTGATATAAAATCTCTGAGTATAAACTTGGATTCATCCTGTTTTCTACCATATATACTATAGTTGCAGTGTCCTCCCAACTGAAAAATTTTTACTGGTAAATTTGTCCATAAAAAGGTACGTTACCCCTTTTTAGTTGGGTTAAATGACTTGAAGACACAACAACACATATTCATAGTGTAGATATAGACTGGAATGATGTTAATTTATTAAGAGGGCCAGCCTGGACTACCTAAGCTTAATCAATAGTTTTTTTTAATTTTACAAACTCAAAATTTTTACTGGTTGGTTGGTTATTTTTACCGGTAAAATTGACGGCTAAGACGGCTTCGGGAGAACACTGAGTTGAATTGAACCCTAGTAAAATATAGTAGCATTCCATAATGTACAATCTTTGTCCCAGTCACCTCTTGTTAATTTCAGTTAAACAATAGGACATAAACCATAGCTAAAGCTAACTCACATAAGTAACATAAACAATCTTTATCTTTGATTTCCTACACTTGATTTAACATACAATACTTCAACTTGTGAATGTTAACTGTTTTCAACAAAATAACAAAACTTTAAAGAGATTTTTTTAAGGTTAGAATAAAATGGTGGTAACAAAAATGAGCTTCTTGGATGGCGTCAACACCTAAGCGTGCTTAGTTCAACTAGATTTTATTTCCGATAAAAAATCTACTATAAATAATTAGATTAGTTGCGGATTGTCTTTGGATTATACTTGGATTAAGCATACTGTCCACACACTAAGTTGAACATATTTGGGGTCATATTGATCAAGAACACATCCATTTCAGATATCACAACACATATTCATAGTGTAGATATAGACTGGAATGATGTTAATTTATTAAGAGGGCCAGCCTGGACTACCTAAGCCTAATCAATAGTTTTTTTTTATTTTACAAACTCAAAATTTTTACTGGTTGGTTGGTTATTTTTACCGGTAAAATTGACGGCCAAGACGGCTTCGGGAGAACACTGAGTTGAATTGAACCCTAGTAAAATATAGTAGCATTCCATAATGTACAATCTTTGTCCCAGTCACCTCTTGTTAATTTCAGTTAAACAATAGGACATAAACGATAGCTAAAGCTAACTCACATAAGTAACATAAACAATCTTTATCTTTGATTTCCTACACTTGATTTAACATACAATACTTCAACTGTTAACTGTTTTCAACAAAATAACAAGACTTTAAAGAGATTTTTTTAAGGTTAGAATAAAATGGTGGTAACAAAAATGAGCTCCTTGGATGGCGTCAACACCTAAGCGTGCTTAGTTCAACTAGATTTTATTTCCGATAAAAAATCTACTATAAATAATTAGATTAGTTGCGGATTGTCTTTGGATTATACTTGGATTAAGCATACTGTCCACACACTAAGTTGAACATATTTGGGGTCATATTGATCAAGAACACATCCATTTCAGATATCAAATTTACTCATTGGATTTGTCGTACTATTAATGGATTACTCTTGGTTCACACTTGGATTAGACATTCTTGAGTGACATCCGCACATACACAAAATGCAAAATTACTTGGTGTTTTAATAATGTTATGTAAATGTTAAAGAGTAAACCAAACAATTGGAGTCAGTGCCTAAGCATGCTTCTTAGTTTAAATTATTTTTCAGCTAGTGTTTGGAATTACGTAAAGAGCCGAACAAAAATTAAGTGGTATACCAGACCTGCAAGATGCAAATGGAAAATTAGTTACTACAGATAGAAAAAAGGCTGAATTCTTAACTGAGTATTTTGCTAGTGTTTTACTAAGGAGGACACATCCTCTATACCAGCTTTGACCCCTCGGGCTATTGCACAGACTTTAGACAGCGTTGTTTTTGATATATATGAAGTGGAAAAAGAATTATCAAATTTAAACATCGATAAATCGCCAGATGGCATCCACTCAAGAGTTTTAAAAGAATGTAACGAAGAGATATCTAAACCCCTGCAACAAATTTTTTCAAAATTATTAGCAGAAGGAATACTTCCACGGTCATGGAAGCAGGCGGATGTAATCCCAATCTATAAAAAAGGGATAAAAAAAGATCCAGCAAACTACCGTCCAGTTAGTTTAACATCTGTTGTAGGAAAAATCATGGAGACCATCATCTGAAATCGGATAATGCTGCATTTAGAAAATAATAAATGATGACCAGCATGGCTTTCGTAAAGGGCGATCTTGTCAAACTCAATTGCTAGGAGTTATGGAAATATGGTCGAAAGCATTAGATGAGGGAAACAGCATTGATTGTGTGAATCTAGATTATCGAAAAGCATTTGACAGCATCCCACATCTTAGGCTTCTGGAAAAATTAAAATCTTATGGAATTGATGGAAGTTTACTGAAATGGATAAGATGTTTTCTCATTGGTCGTTCTCAAAGAGTTTGTGTAAATGGAGTTCACTCAACGAGTAAACCTGTAACTAGTGGAATACCACAAGGCAGTGTTTTAGGTCCGATCCTTTTTATCATTCATATAAATGACTTGCCGGAGTCATTAAGGTGCAGCACTAAACTCTTTGCTTACGATACTAAAATTTTTTCAGTCGTAAATAATGCACACGAGGCAAACCTTCTACTGAATGATCTAGATGAAGTTTGGAAATGGTCAGTGAAATGGCAAATGCCTTTTAACAAAGAGAAATGTAAAATAATACATTATGGAAAACATAATAAATTTTTTAAGTACACCATGGGAAACACCACAAATAAAATGGAACTCAAGGCGGTAAATGCAGAAAATGACTTGGGTGTGTTATTCGACATGTCGCTAAAATTTTCGGATCACATTGCAGATATTGCAAAAAAAGCAAATTCAAAACTGGGTATAATTAATAAACATTCACATCCTTGGACCAGAATAGTTTGCTTTAATTATACAAAAGTATAGTCAGACCATCCTTAGAGTATTGCAATATAATTTGGAGTCCCTGCTTCAAAAAAGATGAAGATGCTCTGGAAAAAGTTCAGCAAAGGGCCACAAGGCTTCTTCCTCAAATTTGTCATCTTCAATACAATGAGAGACTAAGACATCTGAATCTACCAACCTTAACATACAGAAGGAAAAGAGCAGATACTGTATGCTGCAAATATTTAAAATTATCCGAGGGTGTGATAAGGTTCAATTTAGCGATTTTTTAAAAAGAAATGAATGCACATCTACTAGAGGTCACCAATGGAAAATTCAGAAAGTTCATGAGAAATCTAAGTCTCGACAAAATGCATTTTCGTTTAGAACAATCAATTCTTGGAACGCTTTACCAAACTCGATTGTGGATTCTCTTACAATCAACCAATTTAAAAACAGTCTACAAAAACACTGGTCAAACCATCCGCTCAAGTTCAATCCATACGCACCAAAAGAAGAGTCAAGAGGGACACATAAGCTATAAAAAAGCTTCACGTCTCTACATCCAGGTAGATCCAGGTAGGTAGTGTTATTTCCGATAACACGTACTATAAACGTACAGTATACTGTTTTAAGACATTTTATGAGGTTTTAACTTTTTAACAGTTTTTCCTTTTTATTAATTCATTGTCGATTGTCTTTACGGACCTTCTTGTTGGCACTATATTATACATTTTATATTTTTGTCGTCTGCCAAGCAATACAATTTTCCATATTTTTATGGACAAATAAAATTTCTTGAATCTTGAATCTTGAATTAACCGTCAATAAAAACAGCCATTTTACATTTGTTAAGTTGGCAATTAGAGGGATTATTCGTTGCAAATTAGAAGAACATTGTTGTCAAGAAGGCATTATTTGACTAGATACGGTGTGCATGACATCTTATAAAGCTACACAAACATATTATTATACCATAAATTTAAAGAATTACAGTCACTTTAATGAGAGACTACAACTACTGTAATCATGGTATATTTGGAATGGAAACTATGTATAATACAAATATCCCACTAATTAAAGACATCCACCAATTAAAGAACACCCTTTTACAGTACAGTAGAACCCCTCATTTACGAACCCCGATTTTACGAATTCCCGATTTTACGAATTCCCGATTTTACGAACGTAATATAAAGGTGATGACGTCATAAAAATTGAAGCGAAAGATTAAGAAAAAAAAAAAAAACCCGCTCGAATTGTGCCTGTTATTACCATGCATACAACACAACACACCATACTATACAGTACTATGTAATTCTCAAGTGAAGGAGGCCTTCTAACGGGCCTCTTCAAAGTCAGTGTTTTTTATGGCTTCACACATGTGCATGCGACAAATTTTACTTCTCTTTCAAACATCGTTTTCAGCTTTAAAATTCAACATAGTGCTTGATTGTTTTATTGAATGATCAATATAATAAACAAGTATCTATGGAAGTTGTGTTGGAATAAAATCCACAATCTAGGTATTTAAGAAGGTAAAAATGTCTGATAAAAACAAATTTGTGCAGGGCCTACAGTAGAGTGGGATCAGAATGCTGGAAAAAGTTCAGCAAAGGGCCACAAGGCTTCTTCCTCAAATTTGTCATCTTCAATACAATGAGAGACTAAGACATCTGAATCTACCAACCTTAACATACAGAAGGAAAAGAGCAGATACTGTATGCTGCAAATATTTAAAATTATCCGAGGGTGTGATAAGGTTCAATTTAGCGATTTTTTAAAAAGAAATGAATGCACATCTACTAGAGGTCACCAATGGAAAATTCAGAAAGTTCATGAGAAATCTAAGTCTCGACAAAATGCATTTTCGTTTAGAACAATCAATTCTTGGAACGCTTTACCAAACTCGATTGTGGATTCTCTTACAATCAACCAATTTAAAAACAGTCTACAAAAACACTGGTCAAACCATCCGCTCAAGTTCAATCCATACGCACCAAAAGAAGAGTCAAGAGGGACACATAAGCTATAAAAAAGCTTCACATCTCTACATTCAGGTAGATTCAGGTAGATCCAGGTAGGTAGTGTTATTTCCGATAACACATGTACTATAAACGTACAGTATACTGTTTTAAGACATTTTACGAGGTTTTAAATTTTTAACAGTTTTTCCTTTTTATTAATTCATTGTTGATTGTATGTCTCTTTACGGACCTTCTTGTTGGCACTATATTATACATTTTATATTTTTGTCATCTGCCAAGCAATACAATTTTCCATATTTTTATGGACAAATAAAATTTCTTGAATCTTGAATCTTGAATTAACCGTTAAGCATTATTTGACTAGATACGGTGTGCATGACATCTTATAAAGCTACACAAACATATTATTATACCATAAATTTAAAGAATTACAGTCACTTTAATGAGAAACTACTGTAATCATGGTATATTTGGAATGGAAACTATGTATTATACAAATATCCCACTAATTAAAGACAACCACCAATTAAAGAACACCCTTTTACAGTACAGTATGTGGTCCCATTTAAACAATGTCTTTACCTTACTATTCTATTTAAAGACTAAAGATGCTAAAGACCATGTAAACCCAAGTCCCAATAAGTCTTTAATTAAAGGAAAACCTGTCAGATCCACACTCTTTAAGAAATTGTTGAACATATATAAGACTTTAGAGAAATATACTGACATTGACAATGTACATTAGGAAAGGAAGAAAGGAACCAATAGAAATAAACCACGGAAAGGAACGGAAAATTAGTACTCTTATTTTGCTTTGTTTCACTGTACCGTAATTCTTGGCTAGGCCGGTACGCCTAGCCGATACGCAGTGTGGCTAAGGAAAGTTTTGTTTTCTGAGCATGTGCAGATTGTGCTTATCTGGCTCATTAGCATAACAATACCACACATACTGTAAGGCTAATTCAAGTTAGACGGCTTAAACCAGCCAGCTTCCTATCCTTGTAACAGGTAAAAGTCCTTAATTAAACCTCACTGTTTGCTTTTCCAATAAATCAATATAATAAATAAATAAATACTCTTTATTTTTATCAAGTCACTGAGCCTTAGAATAGTACACTAGATGGTGCATTATAAGTGCTGTTTTATTAATTATTATTATATATAATATAGGTAAGAATCTCTGACCTAATATCAAACAGGTCAGTGTCACGTCACAGTATCCATTCCTAGTGCTTTGGCAAAGACATACTGTAGCGAGTACATGATTTCAACAACCTGTTTAAATTAAGGCAAAACTAAAATACATGTAAAACAGTACCAATTCCAACATTCCTCACTCTTTATCGCCTAAAACATATTTGTAAATTCAAGAAAACTGTCTATACATTATAAAACTTAAAATCTAAAATAGTTTTCATTTCAAAAATTAATTACTTTATAATGATCATTAGGGTGGAAATGTCAGTTTGAAGGGTGGATGAAAAGGCAACAATACCTTAAGTGACAACTTCGGGTATTCTACTGTAACTGTATACTAAGAATATATAACCTCTATCTGGTACTGTACAACCTGTGCACCTGTCATTGCCCCAAGGACTGTGCCAGAGCAAAGATAGGATCACTATCATAGTTTCCATCCCTGTGACAAAGGTACTTATAAGCCTGGTTCACGTCAAACTTTATCTAGATATACCCGTCTTGAAACATAATACGATAATCCCCTAATTGCGTTCGATGCCAAGTTAGAGCCAGATAAACAGCCAGCCAGTTTCAGGCCGTCGACGTCACACGGTAGAAAGGCTTGTTTAATAAAACATCTACTGTATTTTACGAACCAAGAGGTATTCGTATACCTTCGATAAAACACAAATTATTTTAATCGCTAGCTAGCATTCTTCCATTTAACAAAATATTGTTTTAATTTTCATTAAAAGGTATGTATACTTTATAGATCTTTCTGTCCTGTTTTGTAGTTTTTAGATTGCTCAATTGTGTTGTTTACATGCACTTCGTGAAAATCTAGCTTCGCGGTGTCAAATAAGTTGCTGACTCACACATACTCATTTTAACGACTGGCGTTGGTGGTAGTTCGTTGAAGTTGATTTAATAGCGACTATTATAGCAGAAATGGAAAAGATTGAATTGTCAATAAATAAATACAACAAATCCGATTTTATTATTAAGAAAAATATACATTATCATTTTGAAAAACGTACGCAATCGGACTTTTTAACTATATTACTTGGTCGATGATGCAAAGGGCAAAGGTCATTGGTAATATCGACTATTCATATAAAACGGACGGTTGCTGGGTTTTTACGGATAATACTACAAATAATTTCTGAAAACCAGACTAATGAGACTACTTCGATGCTGTTGTTAGCATTGTTGAAGTACGTTGTTGCCAGCCAGAAGATGATAATGGTGGTACAATACAACGCTGGCTTACAGTAGATGCCTACGTTACGTAATCGTGTCCTTGTAATCCGAGCCAGTTAATTTACCGTTATTCTAGTCAAGTTAAGAATTCCTTTATCTACAGTAGCTATAATTGAGTGGTTCACGTCGAACTTTTAACTAGTTAAGTGGATGTATATCTAGATAAAAGTTCGACGTGAACCAGGCTATTGACACTTATTGATACCACTGATACCAGGGAGTTCTAACTATAACAACTCTCTGCTGATACTAAAGCACTTTACTACATGACACCGTAGTTGGATCATCATCTACCAACATGATCAATGTTCAAGCCTCTTTAAATATTAGACCTTTGATAATTTATTTGATAACATTTCCTTGAAAGCCATCTCTAGTAGTATTTTATACTTCATCAATATTCTATTTTCAGATTGAGAAATACCAAGAATTAGACTGACCTTTTAAATTTAATTTTAATCATTGGTCAACTAGATTGGCTGCCCACACGGTAATCTCCCACTGATTAGTATCAATTCAATTTAAATTTGAATCCATAATTATTTTAGAATAAAGCTACATGAACAATGGACATTGGGAGAGATAACTGTGTTGGCAGAAGGTAATTGGGTTTCCAATCTTAAAATTAGGGTTTACTTCCCAAGTTAATTTCACATGTGTTGTGGGGTTTGTCTTCCTCTATCCAGGAATATAAATGTTTTCATGTAACAAGTTATACATAAATTGTTAGTTAAATATTTCATAACCATTCTAGTTGAGCAAGACCGATGAACAGTGTTGTTTAGATGTTTTTAAGTGTATTTCCAGAAAAATCAAAATTTTATTTACTTGGTGATGATTGAGCAATCGTACAAAAATACAGGCCTAATATATGACTGCTGCTACATATATTAGGGAAGCTCCATGTTTTGGCATAGGCCTAATATAAGTATGTTGTCACGTATGATTATTACTGGTTGAAACTGAAAATAGAAAAACTGCCGATAACTTGCATGTGAAATTCACCTCAGCAATTTTTATGCTGAGGTAATTTTGTCCCAATTTTGAGGGCTACACAAGACCAATAGCTTAAAACATCTTTTCTAAAAGACAGTGTGCTATAACAACCTTTTCACAGTGTGAGCAGCTAAATGAAATAGCCACCCACTAATGTGTGAAGCCCTCCTGCAGTATTTTCCATCTTTTTTTGTCCATTGCTCCACTTGCACAGTCGTTGTTCCCATGTATGTTGTGATGTCATTCCCCCACCCCTCCACTGTTTTTTATATTAATATAATAATTTCAATATAAGTTTACCTGCTCTGTGTTGTGTTGGTGGAGTCCCTCCACCTATCTGGATTGTGATCCCATTTCCATCTTCATGGTCCTCCCCATTTCCTCTCTTCTTTTTATTCCGATGTTTATGTTTATGTCTGTTTTTTGTCTTTAGGGGTACATGAACACCGACAAACACAGCACGATGTCCTAAAGTGAAACAGAAAAAAAAACTTTTTATTCAAAGAAAAAGAAAGTAAAAAGGTTTTAATAAGCCATTAACCCAACTTTCACAAGAAGTAACGCGTACATAAAATAATAATGATTCAAACATAATTATTCATGAAGATCTGCCTAGTCATGATGTAATGTTAATTAGTGCGGGTCAAGTTGATATGTAATACTAATCACATGCACATCAAGAAACATCCAATATTGACTTAGCTTCACATGATGGTACTGTAGATAATAAGATGATGATTAGTTGATGGTACAGATATATAATAGAAATGAACAATTTTCATATTTTGGAGTTCATGCCCTATAGTCCATGCAGTTTTGATGATTGTTTTAACTGCATATTGAAAGGCTTTTACATAATTCACCACAGGATATGAATAATGTTAAATTTAGAATAATGGAAAATTACAAATTTTACTTAAATTCTTGGAATCTATAAAATTAACTTTAAATTCTATTTTTGAAATCTAATCGGTCTCCTAGATCACAAGTACATTAGTATTTGCAGATAAATCAACTATAATAGACTTAATGATGAAGCATGTCCTATTATCTCAAACTTATCTGAGATTTATCAGACCGAATCCTGTTCAGTGAGCTGATAAAGTGGGTAGCAAACAAATTTAATATCATTGCTTTTAGTAGGTAATAGGTTATTCACAGGAACAACTATGTTTAAAATGATGATTCAAAATCTAACTACGGAATTTTAAACCAAATATGCAGCATATTTAAATGAACATATTTGATACAATAATAAAAAAATGTAATTTATTTACACACTTGGGATAGTAGACTTAACTAACAGGTAGCAATTAGGTATAAAACACTTTAGTTTAATTATAGCATTATGAACTTTTGCTATGTTGGATGTACAGTAGAATGAAATTTGTATTTTGGTTGAATTACATTTTTTTGCATTAGACAAGATTTTTTCTATTCCTTGTTTTTAATTTGTTTTCTGATTTAGCAAATAATTTTGCAAAAACATTCAGACGGAGGAGAAAATAAAAATAAAATTTTATTGGTGAATGTAAAATTTGATGGTTCAAATTTATATAATTAAACACCGCCTCAGATAATCCAAAAAATTTGTCGACCCTCAATTCTCCGAGGTCGGCACCCTCGGCGATTTTTTACTACCTACTGTAGGCCTATCATAGTATAAATTACGATTTTTCCGAACGCTAGACCTTACATCGTCATCTACAGATTGTGATTTTGTTAATTTCTCTATTAAATCAATATATTGCCGGTGAAAGATTGGTCGTACTTGTATTAATTTAATAGTGTAGTATAATACATATGTTTTACATAAGAAAATCGCCGAATAAATTTTGTTTTAGCATTCGTTTTATCATTATCTTTGGCATGGGAAATATCACTTTCGTAAAAGCTAAGATCATCATTGCAGGCTGCTTCAAAACTGCCCACGCATGTCTTTGCGCATGCCCAGAATGATCTATCAGGGATTTTCCACACATGTACAGTACTTGTCAGTAGTGAATTAACGATGCGATCATGAATTGCGTTTAAACGAATGGTAGAATTAGGCCTACAGCATGTTGAATTCTGTTGTTTTAAGATAATAAACAACATTTTAAATATGATAATAATACTGTAAAATGAAGACAAATAATATGTTTAGATAAGCCTTACGATCTACGCGGCCCACGCGGCTTCAATTGGCCGATGTTATAGGCCTTGGCTGACTAGCGTCATTCCTACCTAGGCCTAGCCTAAGAAACGACTAGGCGAGAAAGACAAGACGATTGTACACAAACCATACGTACTGCATGCCTATTAGAAATAGTTATTGTGCAAACAAATCTGTTTTATTAACCACAAATTTCCTTGGTTTGACGACGTACATGAAATTTAGTGTCTGCTATAGCCTGTTTCAGTCAAAGTTTTTGACTTTCCAAGCAGTTTTTGAAGCAAAGAAATTTAGGCCTAGGTCGGCAAAAAATTGCCGTCCTGTAGCAATTCTGGCTCGGCAATATGGTCGACAATTGCTGATTGCCGACGTGAAATTTGTGGGCTGGATAATCGCTGCAGTAAAGCCTCCAAAAAATACTATAAGGGCCGTAGGACTCATTGGAACATTTAAGGCAATTGAAAAAATTGTTTGCAAAAACTTTACCTGCAATTTCTCCTTCCAAGTCACTCTGACAAAGACGAGTTTGTTGGTTACCTTGGTCTACTACTGGTCCAGGATCTTCCATATCCTGTAAATATAATATAAATAGAATACAATATTAATGTAATAGTATATGATATAAAATGGAGTAGATTTAATATGTTTTTACGTAATAAAACAACATTTATTTCTCAATAATTTTACAACAGCTTATCATAAGGTTCAACCAGTATTAGTGGCCAACAAAATTTAGTCACAAAAAAACCCAGTCGGGCTCATGTGTCCTAAGTTTGACGTGAAATACTGTCAAAAAGTAAGCCCAGTAGAAATGATTATTTGTCTATCTATAACTTGGAAATCAAATTAGAATTATGCATCATAAAAAAATTTAACAAAAAGATTGTATTGACTGTGATAAAAAAAATGTAATCAAATATAATAATAAGGCCAAGTTAAAAAAAAAATAGGGATGAGGGCACTTTTTTCTTTACTTCGAGGTGGCAAATCAAAGATGGTCGATGGGAAATGGCTACTACTTTCTCAATTTTTTACCAAGTAGACACACTGAATTTGCAAATAAAAGCACTAGACATGATTCATACATATAAGTATCCCAAACCATAAAAGATGGAGAGAGGAATTCTACTGATGTGAGCTGGATATTCATACAGTATATTTAGTAAAATAAATAAAAAAAAAATTTAAAAAAATTGGTGAGGCAGAGAAAATGCGCGAGGGGACGAGAAACTAGTAATTTTTTTTCATTTGGCCGAATAATAAATACAATAAGTCAGGGCATTTGAATAATAAATACAATAATGTATGTATATATATACATATATGTATATATATACGTATATATATACACATATACGTATATATATATATTCATATATATACATATATATATATTTATATATATATACATACATATATATTAATATATATATACCTGTCTCTTATACACATCTAGATGTGTATAAGAGACAGGAATTGGCAAGTCAAATTTTGGGTTTGTTCGTCAGACATGTTGGTGCACATTATATCCGAGTTTCAAGAAAATCTGAGACGGTACCCAGCCATGATTTTCTGAAAATTTGTTGAGTTGGCACGGAATGACCCATTTGTCTATCTATAACTTGGAAATCAAATTAGAATTATGCATCAAAAAAAAAATTAACAAAAAGATTGTATTGACTGTGATAAAAAAAATGTAATCAAATATAATAATAAGGCCAAGTTAAAAAAAAAATAGGATGAGGGCACTTTTTTCTTTACTTCGAGGTGGCAAATCAAAGATGGTCGATGGGAAACGTACCAAGTAGACACACTGAATTTGCAAATAAAAGCACTAGACATGATTCATACATATAAGTATCCCAAACCATAAAAGATGAAGAGAGGAATTCTACTGATGTGAGCTAGATTTTCATACAGTATATTTAGTAAAATAAATTAAAAAAAAAAAAAAAAATTGGTGAGGCAGAGAAAATGGATGCGCGAGGGGACGAGAAACTAGTAATTTTTTTTCATTTGGCCGAATAATAAATACAATAAGTCAGTGCATTTGAATAATAAATACAATAAGTCAGTGCATTTGAATAATAAATACAATAAGTCAGTGCATTTGAATTACAATAATAAAGACAAAACTACTTGTATACAAAGACTGAATTTGTATCCTTTACAAAGTACATTAACACACAGCTGCAACAATTTAAAGCCGATAATTAATCATTATGAATATGGCCATGGAGAATTAACAATGGGTATAATATATATAATAATAAACTGACAAGGACATATTGATTGGTAAGTGGTAAAATATCCCAAAAAGTTCAAATATAGTACATTGTATTGCGAAGGAGGACAGTATCAAATACTTTTTTAGAGATCTCTGTGATCTCTAAAATTAAAATTTTTATTATGCGATTCATTTTATTTAATGTGCGGTTTTTACCGTTCTCTTTTTCTGGTACTTTGTCCATTGTGTGACTTTTGTACAGTACAGTATATCAATGTGTTATGATATTTTATGTTAAACAGTTTTTGTAACTTGACGCAATTCAGTGTCAATGTTTTATGAATAAACCATAATGAATGAATGGCTGGTCCTCATGTCACATGGTAATCACATCATCTTTCCTGATTCAACCAGTCAATGTCTTGATAAATATTCAGAAAAACCTAATAATCTGATCATAGATATATTAAAAATATTCATTAAAATTAATGAATGCACATCAGACCTAATCACAACACCGAGGGCTTAAAGAATGACAGCATTTTAAAAGAATGAATGTTTTTAGTGTCTAGAAAAATTAACTTGTCAGTACTAACATCAAAGCCAATCACTGAATTGACATGTTATCGTGTTTATATTTCCATCAGGATGAATCTAAGCTTGGCATATAGTTATCATAAAATGTTGAACTATTATTTTTATAAATTTGTCATGTTCATTTAATATACTGTAATCAATCTATTTAGAGCCAACTACATGATTTAGCTTTAGAAATTAAACACTGTGCATGTGCATGATCTGGATAAATATGAACTTCAAAATAATAGATTTACCACTTCAAATTGTTCAAGTGGTCATAGGTAGAGTAAGCATTGACTATAACACTGAAAGCTCAGAATGTTATACTTTGCTTCAGCAAGGATGTGGACTTAACTGTTGTCTGGCTGCTTGTGAAGCAATATCCACTTGTTGGAAATTGGTCATGAAGTTTGGTAATACTGTACATGTGCCATATCAATTTACTAACAACCAATCACAGGGATGGAAACCTCATGCTATTTACATTTCAATATGGATGAATGTCGGACTTATACTATGTCATAATATTTATTTGGAATTATGTTTTCAAAAATCAGCAGCAAATGCTCTACAGTAGTGATATGATTTGATTTGAATTTATTTGGTTCCACTTTAAAATACATAAAAATACAATATATAAAATCATTAAAAAGCAGTCACAAAACAACAATTCAAACAGCACCATGTAAAAGTTATAAAGAGATAAAAAAATTGAAAGAAAGTGAAACCTGGGATAAACCATAAAGTGGAGAAACCCACTTATTTCCAATGGGGTCCCAAAGTGGGTGGTGCATTATTACCAGTGTTCTCCCCAGGCCCTTGAAGCCTCACGGTGCACCGTGACGCTCCCAAGCTGGCCGTGATGCTTGATGCGTCTTCCGTGACGCTTTAAACTATCGTCAATAAAATAATTCAAAATAAACAATGCTGTCCTTGTATCCTAGCTTGAAGAAGAGTGAGTGTGAAAATATTTTTAAACACAAAACAATGCTATCTTACGATGTTGGTTTATCAGCCCATGTTCATGCTTGATCTTTTTGCGTTCATTTTTGCGTTATCTTTACCTCGAGAAATGTCAATTTCATTTCAAAACACGAGCGTTAGCTTGATTCACACAAACTGTTTGCTTCAAAACTGCCCATGCATGTCAATGCGCATGCCCAGAACGATCTATCTGGATTTTCCTCTCACCACATGTACTTCTCTTGACAGCGAAGTCACAATGCGATCATGTTTGTGTTTAAAAAATTACGCCTAGGCAATAGGCCCTATGTTGAATTTGGTACCATGATGCTTAACCCTCATCCTGGGGAGAACACTGATTATTACACAATAAAGTAACAATAAAACATTGACACCATGGAAGAATGTGGGATACTATGTTATACTACTTTATTTGGAATTATTATTTCACAAATCCTGGGGTCCAAAGTTTGTAGAAGTAATTTCCAGAAGACCTGTGGTGGTGGGTCGAAGGGTGGGGTAGGGGTGGTGGGCAAGGAGGGACTTTTACACATGGAGGGTCTAGACCACTTCAGGCCCACCATGGTTTGAGCAGAGGTAAGAAAATTCATGATTTTGGCTTTTCTCTGACTTTCTACCCTATTTAAAAAAAAAATAATATTGAAACATTTAGGGGCCCAGGTCAGCTTCCTCCTCCCCCTTGAAACTGCCACCGATCAGGTTAATGATCTTTTTTAAACACATTTAATTTTATTTTGCTGCACATAGTGATAGCCATCTGCACTGACTTCCGTGAGAAAAGTGATAAAGCATTGAAAACGTGCAAAAATTATGAATTGCGGAGATGTTAATTTCCAGAAGATTCTAGCTTGCTTGCGGGAGTATGGGAGGCCGTCCCGATTTCCGGGAGACTTGGGACCCCTGCAAATCAGCTCAGCAAATGCTCTACAGTAGGCCTAGTGGATGGTGTATTATTATACAATAAAGCAACAACAAAACATTGACAAATGAACCATAACTTAATATCAAACCATTATATTAAACAAGAATAATAATAGTAAAAAATGTGTTAACTACCATTTTAAAATATAGCAGACGACTACTCATGAGTATGAGAAATATAGTAATTACAGGTAGTATGTCAAATATATTAGCAAGACCTACATGTGTAATTCTCTTTCAGTGATCATAAGTTGATCGGATTCTCGTTTTCAGTAGGAAGTTGGCATCACAGAGCAAGGTGCATTGAGACTTTAAATGACATATTGTCTACATTATTGATAACTTGGCACAATTTTCTCTGGGTCATGTACCACTATATTGATCCAGACAATATCTGTTGCGGATCAATGCTATAAATAGAGGATTTGAAATGCCTTGCAATTCAGTAAACTGGAGTTAACTATACAAGTTTTATGACTGTTTGGTGTTGGGTGGAATTCATAAGCACTGTCTGTTACAGTACATTCAGTTTGTGTCTAAACATAGCTTAACTGCTATGTGTCTTTAAAGAAGGCAAATATTATATACCTCCTACAGTACGGATAATTATTATTCAAATACAAGAGGTTGAGCAAGTATTGAAGTGATATTTATTGGAAACAACACTGTGTAAATAAATTCTTACAGGAGTTTACTACAGACACCAAATTTTAAGCCTTAGATTAGAATGCAATGACTAATACACCAGTTTATTTTTAGGATTAAAGATGATTTGTGCAATTAAGTAAAAGTGGAGCTCTAGCAAGGTTGTTAAGATGCTTGGCTTCCAATCCTAGGGTCCTGGGTCCAAATTCTAAACAGGATTTTTTTGTCCTACCTAAAAACAACTCATGTCTCATAGACTTTATTTAAATATTTCCCCCCATTACTTCCACGTTGTAAACGGCGAAAAACTGGCTGTTGAATGAAAACGAAATAAAAATAATATTCGTAAAAATTAATGATCATAAAAATTGATGTGCCTATAAAATGTACGAAGTTCGGCATGTGTCTCGAAGGCCAAGTTACTGTAGTTATAAAACATGTGCAGAGTTGATTACTGTACTCACCTATTTCAAAAAGTATAAAGTGTTAACTTTATAAAGAAACAGTAAGCAGCAATTTGAATGAAAATGATGATAGTAAATTAGCCTGAAACCAGTTATATTCAACGAGTAGGAGTCACTTCTAATCCACCTCGTGGAATAGTGGTCTTTAGCTCAGGTGCACACACAAGCGTACACAACAGCTAATTTACTATGATGAACAAATTAGGTCATTGATATACTTAGTCAGTTTATACTGTACCTCCATGGTCAAAGGGAGAAGGCACGATAACTGAAGCTCCGTGTTAATTTTTTAATAACTCGTTTGATATTCCACGAACATACAAAACAAATTTGCCCTTCTTTGTCTTTAGTACACTACTGTCACGAATAAAATGACAATAAACCTAAATTAGCATACTGTACATGCCACATATTGAACAGACAAAAATTAGTTGTCTGACAAAATTAGAGCAAAAATCCTAAATATACATTGATCAGCTTTGGACATTTGAAATTCAAGTGGCTCTTTGGAGATCAATGCATTAAGCTCTTAGCCTTGTGAACCCAATTTACACAAAAAAAAAAATGATTTGAATTTAAGTTAACAAAAGGTATACTTGTCAAACATAAATTCTAGCAAGAACATATCACAACATTTAAATCTTGAAGCAAAAAACAAAATAATTATACTTCGAATTACAAATCAATCTGAATCAATCAATGATCATTCAATAAAAAAATTATCGGATAATTACATGAAATAAGGTGAAGAAGGTGAAGTTGACACCAGAGCCGACAGAGTGTATGCCTCTTTCCATGATGTTTAGGTCAGTCAGACTGTGCAATTCTGCACAAGTACATTTACCTTCCTAGAATAATGACCTACTGTACTACAGTATTATTAAATACAACCCAATCTCAAAAATCAGTCCGAACCATAACCCTAGCACCAAACTACTTCCACATCAGATAAATATCCAATTAAATTCTGGGTCAATCGATTCTAATGACTTAAAATTATCTAATACTCATCATATTTAAATCAATCTAGGCATATTAAAATTTGGGGTTCCCCTCTTTAATGATAACATTGTATTTTAAATACTGTAGCACTAGAATTCTGAAGCTTAAAGATAACAACTAGAACAAACCAATCAATCATAATTATTACAGCATTAAAAACACCCATAAACTTATTTCAATTTCAAGGTTCAAAGAAAATCAAAACCATTTTAACTGGCAACTAATTAGTGATTTTATCCATATTTGAAAATTTTGCTCATAAAAGTTATTACAGTATTACGTACGTTAAGTACAATAGGTGAGAGGGGAAGAGGTTTGGCATAGTGGAAATAGTTTGGTTTCCCAACCTCAAGGTTGGGGTTTCAATCCTTCGCTATACATTTCACTTGTGTCCTTTAGCAAGGTACTTTATTTACATTTCTGAGTCTACCCAGAGGTCACGGAACTAGGGGGTGCTGCGTTATGGAGAGTAATGTGTGACCGGAAATGGTCTGCCAGTTAGTTGTTACCATGCGCCAGTGATGTTGGAGTACAGCAAGATGAAACTATTTATGTAATGCATGAATAAATTTTGGGGTTTGTCGGGTAGTGAAATGATTATTGTATGATTTAAGTGCTCCCTCCATGGTGTAAGCTAAATTACGGTGATGAATTAGCGAAGATATGGAGACAATTATTTCGAAGTTCCCTCTTTCCAAGAGAAGATGCAAATGTTTTGTAAAAATGAGTATGCCGCGGTACTCATTTTCACAAAGGAATACACACAGCTGGTTAGCTAACACTATGCAAATGTTACATGAACACCTGGGAAGGACGGTGCAATCACATTCTGTTTCTTAGCAAACATCTGTACTGTAGCATGGGGGGGGGGGCTAGCTTACTGATGTACTGCGTATAGCGGGGGACGATGAGGCATAATAAGACTACAGTAGGCCTAGGCCTAAGTAGACAGTGCAATTATATGTGATAGAAAGTACACTTTCGAAAGAAATAAATTAAAATAAGAAAAAAAAAATAACTAGGGCCTAAGAATAATTCAGTTGTAGACGTACCTTGTTTAAGTATTATAAGCTAACTATGCGGCTCTTGTAGCCCTACAGTAGCTATGCAAGGCATTCATGTGCAAAGCAGTGGTGTTTGTTTATCCATGAAAAAAGCACGCCGGGAAAGTTTGCCTTACCAGGAAAAAGTGACGTAATCTAGCTTATGACGTATGCATGCTAACTATAGCGCGAGTGTGACGTCACCAAAAAATAAAAATTTTCTATTATAACCAAAATATTAATAACTACAAGGTTTGTGGGCATAAATTCCCTTAATACGAATTAAGGGAAGCACCATCTCCTTGCCATACAAATTACAGCTCCCACTGACGTCTCAGTCGAGAAATACGGGTAGCTGAAGTTTTTCTCACAAATCTGACTACGAAACCATATCGAAATTTCACATTCCACTTCTGGCCCTGAGTTGTGATTCGCACACACCGCCGCGTTCCGGGAACCCTGCGTCCAGCTGTATCAATGGAGATGGGACCCAGCGAATTGCTGGGATTAACCTGCGGTGGACTAGTGTCCCACCCAGGTTATCCGCTTCATGCTACAGAAACTGGGGATAAGCTCCAGCCTATGAGCCCAAGTCTCACAAAGGATTTACAAGGATAACTTAAGTATCTAATCCATTCCAATGATGGGAACAAAAATAAATCAAAATCTAATAATAACAAAAGAATTTGTTGACCACTAAAATCTTTCAGTAAAATGGTATGCATGACTGAATCTTGCAGAAAGAATAGCTTTGTTTACCTTAAACTTTACCAAAATGCAAACAATTTTTAGCATTGTCATTGTTCTTTTGTTAAGGTAATCACTAAACCATTTGAAATCAACAAATAATTTCTCACCAAAAAAGAGATATCAGTGAAATATTATTACTGTAGTATATTGTAGGGCAGTGTTCCTCAAATTTTTTTAAAAAACAGGCAACTCAGATGATAAATTCAGACAGGAGGTGACAACATTTGTACATTTGTATTATTTGTAATAATCAATACAGTTACTATCCATGCCTGTTTAATGTCTAAAAATAGATTTTGCCAATGATGTAGTAAATTAAAGCCAGAGGAAAATACATTTTTTTATATGTTGTAGGCCTACTACTGATTTTTCTGACACAAATCATTCTTGATACAGATTTTTGAAATTAAATTTTTTAAATATTATCCTAATATCCTAAGCCTCATAAAGAGACTTAGTTTATAAAGCATCATTCTCCTCCTGTAAGTGGCAAGTGTACTTGCTGTTGGATGTGAAGGGGAAAAAAAGGTTGACTTGGATGTCAGAAATAAGAAAGCAATTAAAAGAAATTGGAATCAACTATAATGAGGCAAAACAAAAAGCTATGGATCGGGGGCCCTGGTTGGAGATCGTTACAAACCAGAGGCACCAGTATGGGCTGTAAAGCCCGATCCTGCAACAAAAAAAAGAACAGCAACTGATGATGATGATAATTTTGCCCTCTGTGTTTTAAATTGCCAATATTACGCCATTCTATAGGACCCTTTCAGACAGAAAAGCATATCGCTTTTTTTTTTTGGAACTGTCTCCCTGAAGATGTAGTGACTCTGTGAAATGTTTCAAAGTAAGATTGGATCGATGTGTGGGGTTATAAAGGCCATTGAGGCGGGTGACAGATGACTGGGCCCACAAGACGATCGGGCCCAACTAGTGTGGACGATCAGGCCTACGACAAGACAATCAGGTCCACCACCTAGGCTAGTGTGGACTTTCAGGCCCACTTCTTTTATTCTGATTAATTATTGCATTCCAATATATTTATATAACATATGATTATTTAGTATATTTATTTTGGTTTGGTTTAGTTTGGATCGGGCTCAATTTAAAAAACAAAGGGGCCCAATCGTCCTGGACCCGCTTGTTTGTTTCTTCTTAGGCTAGCTGGGCCTAGGCTAGTTTAGTAGCAGTAGTAGTACTGTATTGTAAAAACGATTAAAATACCACAAAACAGCACATTTAAAAATACTTTTCGGCCGCCTACTTTTCTTGGTGAATACTGTAGGAAACACTGGCCTACTGGAGACATAGGCTAGGCCTAGGCTAATTCTTTGTTTGGGAGACGCGTCACACTTCAGAGAGATCAACGACGGTGTTCGGCATGGATGGACGGTGGATAGAACCCCATCGGCTAGGCTAGTAGGCTAGGCTACGCACGCTGTTGAATTACCCATTAAATTAACTGCGTTATACATTTTACAATATAAAGTTAACGTCTAGACCTATGTATAGTATACTATCAACAAACTAACTAATGTGTTGAATATTGGAATAAAATAAAATCATTACCTCTATTCTAAAATATGTTCCTCCCTCTAAAACGATTGATTTTTTAAGGTTTCCAGACGGACAACCAAAATATAGAGAGGACAACCAGAGTCAAAAGCATTTTAAAACTCACAACCGTCATTGTGGAATCCATAATAATGTGAGTGAAATGGTGTCCTAAAACCTAGTTGGTGGTCTATCAGTTTCGAGAATCTTTATAAATTGAAAATTTTTACATGTGTGTATATAAATTATTTATGATTCTAGAAAAAATGTATTGAACTGTCTTATTTTATTGTATTTTTTTGCCTTGATCATTAACACACCTGAATTAAAAATGAATTATTCCACACTCAACGTTGTGAACCGCAATGCGTGTAGTTACAGCTGATTGTCACACATCGTTCATGTGGTTTGCTTTGATTTCGTGGATAGTTCTTTCCGGGTTCAATTTCTTTTGTAGTTTATTTTTTGTTTATCTCTTGCATGGCCGGCGGAAGCGGGGGGGGGGGGCCGCCCCCCCCCCCCCCCCGTCGGGGAGAAAAATCACAATTCGTTGGGGAGAAAAAAAAATTATATGTATTTAGTACATATTAGTAGACTCTAAAATCGATTAAATAAGCCTTTGAAACCCCTAAATTGTCAAAATTTTCGACCACGTCCACCTTGCTTTCGTCGGGGTAAACTGACCCCTCGTCGGGGCACTGCCCCCCCCCCCCTCCCTCGTCGGGGACCACGGCTCTCCCGTCGGTTAAATCCTGGCGCCACCCCTGATTATTATTTCTTATATTTATTTTTATTAATATTATTATTATTATCAAGTCATAAATTACTAACCGGGAAAATTATTACCTTTGCCGCCACCCCCCTGACCTAAGACCCCTGTTACGCGCCTGCTTATAAGTGGGCCCCCCCACTTTGAAAAACGTTCCGCCGGCCCTGGTCTTGTTTTAATTTCTTCCTCTGTTCTCTCTCAAAACTAATTAAGTTTCATTATGAATAATCTGATTTCCTATTCCTAATATTTTTATTTTATTGTACTCTTGATGGAGTGAATTAAAGGGAGCGGTTCAGAGAGACATTTGAGTTCCTATCCGGTAACAAATCCAGTACAGTATACAGTATGACGTGTGCTCAAAACATATGTTAACACAAAGATAGGAACCTTCATGGCTATTAATGAGACACCAGCATGATGAATGGCTACTGTACAGTAATTATACATCTTTTACACCCACACCATTGCGCGTGGGAAGACCCTGACGTCATACACGCAGTGCCGCGCGTGCTACTCAACAGATCCGAATTGAATGCAGCTTTACACTGATTGACAGTGATTACAAGTGATTGTTACAAATACAATACAGGTAATCGTTTAATTTACTGTGTGGTGGCAGTATGCACGTACAGATAACCAGCGCCGGGGTCTTTCCGCTAAGCCCCGCCCCTTGGATATACTGGTCCCATATAATAGCGAAAGGGTAAATCACATGTGCCCCGTTGGCGTGTGGGGGTTGTGGCGGGGAAAGCGCATATTTATAGCCCTGTTCTAATTGGTCAGTATGTTTGGCACTATGGAAAGTTCTATCTCGCTCAAAAGCACTATCGTTATCATTTTCATCATCATTATCATGCTTAGAATAAACCGAACTGAATAGATCCTTCCGTCAAGGCCTCTATATTGTCACCGGTCTTTGGCCCCACTTAAAAACACATTTTTATACAAACCAAATAATATGATGGAGTCACTCTAGAGCGCTACCGGTACATTTTAATGCGCCCCTGAATAACGCAATACTTACACCACAGACCAAACTGTGTGGGACAATATCAGGGTGGACCCACTTTTAAATTCAAATAATGTGGACCTATTATCTTAAAAGTTGTCCCATTTTACTCAAAAGTATGAATAATCTGAACCCATTTAAAAATTGACCCATTTTACGCAAAATATGAGATAGGCTATGTGGACCCATTTTCTTAAAGGTTGACCCATTTTACATAAAATATGATAAACCTGGACCCATTTTTAAAATGTGGGCCCATTCTTTGTGCCAATAGAAAAATTGTGTGGGACTGTCCCAATAGCTGACTACGGCATTGCTCGTATAAGAATGTGGACCTTCATGATTTAATTCTGAGAGGCTCGTTAAGCTAGGCTAGGCCTATGTGAAACCATATAGGCCTATCCATGGTGAAACTAAACATTAAACGTTGCCAACTACATAATTTCTTGATGAATAAAATCTATAGAATAGGCCTACCACCGGCGTAATAATCACTCCCTCCACCACCGGCCCTCCGAGTAAGGCCTCAGGTCGGGTGAATTCGGTGTATCCCACAGACCAAATTTGATAAACTAAGCTAAAAATCTTTACTTTGTCCCAGGAATCACGTTTCTAGGATTTCGACCCCGGGGTTCAAGTCCTGGGGGCTAGGGGATGAATCATCACCGTTAATTTATTTTTAAGGTGCCAGTTTACACGGGCCCGACTTGAAAAAACCGATACTAATTCAAATAGGTTTTTCATATGTAGACTGTTAATTTCAAATTGTAATTTGCAACTCAACCGTATTGTTGAAGTGTTGTGCATTTCCTAAACTTAATAGAAGAGGCCAAATAGTAAGATTAATATATTATAAAAAAATAATTTTAAACTTACCTTCTTCATAATGGACGTTGGCCGAGTTGGTTTTCTGTTTTCAGCCATTTTGCATCAGTAAAGTAGAGCTCTAGTATTACAGTATCAGATTAGATAATGTTCACAAGTTGCACGTTAAGTTATTCTGTTACTCTGATCAACATAACGTAGATAGACGGTATCAACATTAACATACATATACCTTATACCGTGTCTGATTATAGGAACGTCGGTGAAAGCTAAGCGCACATTGGATGTAACATAAATGACACGACCTTTATAAAATAAAGGTTACATCATTCGCATCGTTAGTATACTCCTCGATGGTCATCTCAATGGGCCTACTTTTGTAGTTGACATCTGCTTCTATCTACCGTGCCTTTAAATCCATTTCAGTCTGTAAGGTTTAAATAAAATGTAAAAACCTGGATGTGCTCGATATTAGAATGTGGCGAATCGTGACGTAATATCGATTGATAACAATATTTATAAAATGAGCCTATATGGAAAATTCCAATAGGCCTACTTCATCTTTAAATAGCACGGAGCATGTAATTAATAACACAAAACGGCTTTCGACTTTTTTTTTTATAATATCTTTTAAATAACATTAAGACCCAATGATATTTCGTATGATAGTAAGTCGAATTGGAATCAGTCATATGGTTTGATGTTAACTATACGCAATGATTCGAATGGTTTGAGTCAAAATATAGGCCTGAATGCCAGGTGCAAACATTAAATGTAAAACACATGGAGGCAAAAATATTCTTAACATTTGTAGTGGTTTTCATCTCGCTAAATAACCTGGAGGTCGTGGTTTCGATTCCCACCAGAATCATTTAAAACAAATTCTATTAATGGCTAGTATATGGGGACGTACTGGGTATTCGGTACGATAACACGCCAGGTAGAGCAAATAATCACTCATATTATATTTAATGACGCAAACTTACATCTCAATAGCATTTGGTTTTCATCTTGCTAGGTAACTTGGAGATCGTGGGTTCGATTCCCACCTGAACCTTTTTTTTATTTGTATTATTGTGTAGTAGGCCTATTTCAGACTCAGATTCACAGACACTATTTGGGTACGTACTGAGTATTTGGTACGATAACACGTCAGGCAGGGCAAATAACCACTTCTATGACATTTCATTTCCCATAGGCAAACTCTGGCATGATGCGTATTAGGTCAGTCAGTGGTGGAGCCAGGGTTTCTCTGACAGGGGTAGCGCAAGGAAGTTAGAAATATCCTAGGTAGGGGAGAAGCATGATTTTTGGGCTGGGGACATGGTGAAGACCCATTCCCCATGAAAGCAATCTCACTAGTTTCTTCTAAGTCGATTCGGGAAAGATTTGTCGGAGAAGGGCTGAGTGTTGCATCTCCGACGGAGGGCCTCATTCCCTCGATCCATCAACAACTGACGCCACAATACATGAATAACAAATTATTATATGTACTATTACAATCGATATCATTATCACTATTATAATTATCATTATTCATTATCGTCATTTACAATATCATTATCAAAACTTACAATATCATTATCATTGCTATTATTATTAAAATTATTATTATTATATTAATGTTATTATTATTATTATTATTGTGATTATTATTATTATTACTATTATTATTATTATTATTATTATTATTATTATTATTATTATTATTATTATTATTATTATTAGAATATGCCAAAGGGAAATGCGTGAGTATTATCAGTAGGCCTACCGGTATGACATTGTTCCATGTGGTTTGAAAGTGGTAATTATTGTGTCTCATGGGTAACGTAAATTAGACCTATATGATGGTGGTTAAATCATACAATTGATAACGGTTAATGCGCCATATATAGATTGTACATACCGATATAAATCGGATATGTTCTATTATGTAACTGTTGGGTAATCGTGCCATTATTATGTAAAGGGTAAATGATATTTCCTATTTGTGTCTTGGGTAAATTTAAGTGTTAAATACGGAATATGTGCCAAGGGTAAAACGATAAATGATGGTGTCATGGGTAATTGTGTCATAGGTAATTGTGCTATTGATAAAACATGGGAGTTGTCAAATCCCTGATTAAACATTTCATTATTGTAAATGTGTCCATGTGTCGCGGTATCGCGGTACAGCTGCATTCACATCGGCACCAAACCGAAAATCGAACCACGTTTCCAATACGTTAGCCAGCGTCCATTCTTCTGACATACTGATCTGATTTTCTGATCGGTTCGTTCGATGGCTATTCGATCCGAAAATTGGGATTCGGAATGTAAATTAATATGGCATCCGCAATGGCGTAATGCCTGTGCTCTCTTGCGCAGGTCCTCGATGTTGCACCCTGATTCAAAGGGGCTTTGCTGATATATAACAGCATAATGTGTGTATGACATCGACTATAGGACATCCAGTAGTGGATTAAAGGGGAAGGGTCCTGTCGGCCCGAGTCCCCTAAATTTTTGTTTAATGGAGATAAAAAAAAAATTATTGGCCTATTCACATTTTAAGCTTGTGAGGTACACTTCCGGCAATCTATAGAGCTGCAATAATCAAAAATTCTCTTACCTCAGACCCAACCAATTAGACAGGACTTATAAAATGCTAGAACGCCTGAGCTTCCAGGGGCCCACAATCGAACCTTTGGACTACAGCCCAAGACTTCCTTATTTACCAATGCCCGATAGCAATTTGTTTGCGGCCCGCGAAAATTATTTAAAAAAAACCCTACGCGTGCGGCCCTTCAAGCAACATTGACTAGAGAACACCTTATTTTTTTTACGGCCAGACACCGATCATATGTAAAAAGTGACATTAAAACTGAGAACAAAGTGGTGTGAAAGCAGTGCTTGGAGGTTTTTGGAAGGTCACTGGAAATATCAAAGGTTGGGTGCGGCCCTCGGCAAAAACAAAACCCAATATATACCTTATATACCTCCTTATCTCAAAGCAGACATATAGTCTATGAATTTGAACTTAGTAAACGGTTCACATATTACACTTTACTTCAGCTTACGAGCTGATATGCTAACATATTTTTTTTCTGCTGCAGCTTCGACAAAATCACTTTTTGGAGTCAGAATTAATTCCATTCTACTTTTCTGCCTTGTTGGCAAATAATATTACTATGAATATTTCGGAGAAAGGTCGATGCATTCTGTGCAAGGTCATTTTCATTTTAAAGTAATTTAGCAAGAGGACGCTAAATACTATTCCCATCTACAAATAAACGACGCAACTTCACATTAATTCATTGAGCTCTTAAAGTTCTATAACATAGGCCTACTTAAAAATCAAGTGGTCCACCGATTATATTTAGATAATGATGATGATGATGTTCGAATAAAGAACGAAATATTGAATCATGGCTTCTCTTAGCCTTTTTGGAGTCTACATGATATTATATAGGCCTACTTCTTGCTTTCGTATATTAATTTTTTTATTTTATTTATAAAACATAATTATGTACGCAATGCCGTGCCAGGTATTGGGATAGTTCGAACAATCTCACACAATTTGTCTAATGGGTCCACAAAGAATGGGTCCACATTTTTAAAAATGTTTCCAAATTATGTAATTTTATGCATGAAATGTGTCCACTTTTTGAAAACTGGGTCTAGATTACTCATATTTAGCTTAAAATAGGTAAAATTTAAGAAAATGGGTCCAGATTATTCATATTTTTGCATAAAATTAGTCCACATTGTTTGAATTTATGCGTAAAGTGGGTCCATCATGATATTGTCCCGCACTGTTAGAAAATCCTGGCTACGGCATTGTATGTACGTACATTCCAAATTATTCTAACAGTAAAATTATCTTGTATTTTATCATGGGTAGATGGTGTGTGGGCAGCAATGGTTGATGGATAAAGATAAAATTATAGTGGTCTCCTCGAAAACTTATTCGTAGGTGCCACAAATATATAATGGTTAAAAAACAGCCTTGTAACTTCCTAGCCAGTGGGGATAGAAGAGGGTGGGAATATGCACACTATGGGAGATTGCTCCCCTTTGTTATACGCAACTGCTCTTTTACCAGATATAAGGTGTCTGTTCAATGAATTTATAGGCCTAGGGATGCCTCAGTGACGTGTCTAGGTGTAATTAAAATGGGGTGAGTCCTGATGGGGCGGGAAGGTGAAGTGGAAGAGATTAAAATTGAGGGGAGCTAACTGGTAAAAAAAAAAAATACGGATGACGTGATTTCTAACTCATGAGTGTAATTTTCCTTGCTTCGAGAATGTCCAGTTGAGGATCAGGGTGAGGGCGAGCTTGCATTGTATTTTATTGGATATGATAAGTGTGTAATTTCCAGTGGGGTTCATCTGGTGGTGAAAATGGGCAGCGTATACTGGGAAACAGACTTACTCCTTATCATGGGCCATAATTTTAGATGGGACCACCAGCTTAAACATCTCTAAAAGAACGTGCGCTATTGAAACCTGCATTGTCCATATGAAGACCAAGTTCATGTTCAACAATCACGCGGTTTAGCACACACTCAGTGGCTACCATCAGTTTAACCCATTGTGCCAAGTTGTAAATGATATTTTTTGCATTTCTGTATATTTAAACATAAATAGTGCATCAACCAGAGTTCATCTTATAACAACAAATTCCATAAACAATAATAAAACAAAGGATGCAACAGCTGTAGGATACTTCACGCAAACTGCGTGTTTGTTTATTATGGATGAATCTATTAACTGGTTAATATGAGCTCCATGCTATTATCAACAATCATAAGGACATTCCACACACAAAAAAATGTCTCGATGATTAAAGATATACAGTACTCTAAAATATAAAACAAATCCTCTCAAAAATTCTTTAAAAAAACAAAACACACAATTAACTAATTATTTATATGATCATAAAATTTATCAATTTCCAACGAAATACTTGCAAAAATAGTTTTCACTGATTCAAAGATTTTACCATGGGAAAAAAAAGCGCCAGAAAATTTAAGGCTCTATGTAGAAGATTTGAAGTGATATTATCTATACATCTGTTAAATTGGTGATGGAAACATTTTATTATTGTTTTTAACTGAAAAAGTTTTACTTTGAAAATGGCCCTGTTGGAAAGAGACTTAATTTCAAATCAAAATTTATGCATTAATCTGAACTACGTGTACATCCATCGTCATTTACATGCAGGTGCCATTCTCAGTTATCTATAGGTGCCAGAGAAATAAAATTTCGTACCTCAGCACTAACAGTCCCAGCCATGATGGGCTGAGGCCCAAAATTCACTCCCGGGCCACTTCTATTTTGAATTCCTGGATCCACCACTGAATTCATTGGGCACATATATGACATAATAAGTTACATAAATACTAAGCAAATTAAATATAGATTAATATTCTACATCTGGTGTGATAGCTCATCACAGACTATAAGACTTGAGTTTAACAATAGAGCTTTGTTTTGATTGACACTATATCCAATTATTTATTATTAACAATATATTGTGAGAGTGGTCCATTCATCCATGGGACTCTCACGGGCAAAGAAAAACAACAGAAAAATTCGTGTACAATTCACTGCCTGCAAAAATTATTGGTCGTTTCGACGAGGAACTATTGTTATATATATATATACAAATATATATATATATATATATATATATATATATATATATTGTATCTCTACTGAGATCCAGCCATTGTTTCCCACAGATAAGAGACAGGCTTTATATTTTAGTTTCACTGTTCCCTGGTAATATAATATATAGTATAACAGTATAGTATAAAATATAAAATATATGTATATCGTATATTATACTATATATAGTACTAAATTATACCAAAAGAATTAATTAGTTTGACATATTCACTTGCTGCTTCCATCTCAATATTTTCTGTTATATTTTCCCGTTGTATTCAATTATTATTTACTAATATAGCATACAATAATAGTAGCCACTTTATATTCCTCTACTTTGGCATGAGTAGCTCAGACTTATTACCAGTTAAAAAAAAAAAAAAAAAAAAATTCAACCCCCTCCTACGTTTTGTCTAAAATTCTGGAGGATGTATTTTTTTATTTGGCCTGATTTCTACATAAACACATCTTATTACAAAGAGCTGCTTAAAGATAGAAGAAGTATTTAGATATAAAAAAAAAGTATACAGTATTTTGATTTAATAGACAGCTATGCCATAAGTATATTACTTTCTTGGTCTTTAATCGTTATAAAAACATGAACATGGAAGTCCTATTACAAATTTAAATTTGCAAATTATATCATATTTTCTTAAATAGGTAATGTTTATGCTACATTTTCCTACCTTCTTTGTAAAATGTACCATATTTTCTTAAAATTAGTAGCATCATAAAAGAAAATTAATATTAATAGGCTCTTTGTTGAGGACATTTCTCACCAATGCATTATACATGAGAATTTATACTCAATTTAGAATACTAATAATACTGTAATTTACAAATAAACATAAAAAATTATTTATGCATTGTAAATTATTAGGCCTAGTTCAGACTAGGTGGATAAACCCGGCTCAACTCACTGGGGTTATCCACCTATCTCAAGCCGGGCTGTGTTCCTATAGTAACTAGGCCTAACATGTTTAACTTTTCTAAGCCGGGCTTAATTCGTTGCGGGGGGTCTTGCATTGACTTCGGGTAACAAAATGACCAATCAGCCTTCAGTTACGTACGCTGTGAGCGAGCGTACGTTTCGCGAGCAATGTTTTGAAACATGTTTCCTGGTTACGGTTCATTATTATGCAAATTCTTGCGCCTGGCTAACCCCGCTAGTCTGAACACCCGGCAAAGTTAAGCCGGGCTTGACGTTGAGCCGGGCTTAACTCAAGCCTGGCTTATCTGCAAGTCTGAACGTACCAGTAGTTTTAAAAAAAATGTTACATTAATTCAAATAGCACCTTTTTCACGGTTAGAAAATTGCTTTTCAGCCCTGAATATTGGATATAAAATCAGTGATGACAATGTGCAACCACATACTCTACCTCATTTTGACCCTTTCCCACATGACACAATGTTTGCTATGGTAGAACATGTTTTATGAAGTAAAAAATCTAGATGCTTACCGTAGCGATTCGCACTTAAAAGTTCAAACAAATACTACATTTTGTCAAGACACCTTCATACGTGGCATGGCAGTAGAGTCAGTGCTTGAAAATGTTATGAATAGAGTTACAACATTGTGGAGATTTGTCACAGAATACTATGAAATACATCTTCAGTGTCAATTATAATTCCACAAGACATCAGCAGGACAAGAATATGACTTTAATGGGCTTATTTAAATGGTTCATTTCGTTGACTTGGATTTTACATTGAGTATTATTTTCATTCGACTGGTTCGTAAAATTGACTTTGTTGACAACGAAAATTAATCTAAAACAAAGTGCGTTGATCAGAGTTAAGTTATCCACATGACCAAAACAAACATGGTCGATTAGTCAGTTTAGAAACAACATTTGCGTTAATATAATTTAGATTAGATTTCGGAAGATAAAAATTATAATATTTACCAACATGAAGTCAAAAAATAATTTCATAATAACAGTATTCAAAAACTGGATGAAAACATTATTTTATGAAAACCCATACTGCCACAAGCCGAAGCAATCTTGATTTTGTTTTGTCGAGAATCAAGTTTTCTATTCGACTGGTAGGATTTTACCATTGCACGGTTTAACGAAGAACCACCAGTCGAATACAGCCAATGTGTAGGAGAGGTTTGGCACAACGGTTGCGATTCTGTTTCTCATCCTTAAGGTTGGAGGTTCAATCCCTCGCTGTGCATTTCGCTTGTGTCCTTACACAATGCAATTTACCTATGGTTGTCTGAAAATATATAATGTCTATGCAGATTCTTGTATGATCGGCTATCTCGCAATTCATATTACCATTCATCTTACTAGTGGACCCCCCACTTCCGCCGGCCCTGCTCCACCCAGGTACCTTGTAGGTTCAAACATAATATGCGATTTCAGCTGCAACATTATGGAATTCTCTCTAGGGAGATGAGCATGTGTTCTATATGTGCCTGTGGAAATAATGTTAAGTGTATAGAGGTCTCCACATATATGCACTCATTATTATCATTATTAACAAGATGCATGAAAGATTTAATTAATCACAAGACAATTAAGGCACAATGGGTGACTGTACCAGAAAGTGACAAGATTGTACTAAGATGTCACAATTATTTCACAAGATGCCAATACAGACTTTTTCTAGTAACAATCAACTGGAGTCGCATGATATGAAACCAACCTTGACTGGGTCTTTGTGGCATGTTCAAATCTTGGAATGCCGCAAGTTTTGTGGCCACCACAAAGGAGTACCAGGGAACAAGACACTGTCATTTTGCTAGGGCCTAGGCCTAGGTCAGGTCTAGCCTAGATGACATACAACAACGTTATAACTCTCATAATGCAGCTGCATTAGACCATGAAGTTAATCACAACTAGTTTTTCTTAAAAATAAAAAAAAATTGCTTCAACTTGGTGCTACAGTAACAGTTTTTACTACAGTGGACCATGAACATGTGTATGATAAATTTGCAATTGTAAATAAATGAAAAACCATGCTCTACCAAAGTAAAAATCATGTATCTGATGAAGGGGTATTAGGATTTCTAGCCATGTATTATATAAATTTACCATAAGAAATCATATAAGTACTTTTTCAGACTTTTAAAAATGATAATTGGGAATATTAAAAGAATTTTAAAATATAATTTTTTTTTTAAATGTTATAATCCTAAAGATTTTCTGACAATTTCTTGCGCTACTTCCTCAAACCTTGACCGATCATCTCGCCACATTTTTGATGCATCGACGTTTGCGCCACTTTCATCATTTGGTTCTGCAAAATGAAATCAATAATGTTGTACAAAAATTTACAAAACCATACAATGTTATAATTACATTAATTTTAATTTTGCAAGAAATATATAGTAAAAAAAACCATATTTGATACTAAATGACAAGATATTAAATTGCAGAGAACAAACATTTACTACTCATCTAAATTGTCCCAATAATTTTTTTCATAAACAGTTGCAAATAAAAATATACAGTAGCAATATTTTATACCGAGCCACAACAAAATTGCATTTCAGTTTTTGAATTCACAGAATTTCTTGGCAAATATCACTATCTGCAAATTGATTCGCAAAGTCTAAGACAACTGACCGACATTGAGGGCTTTCCCTAGCCCCTGAAACTACTTTGATTTTTTAAATAGAGAATATTAAGAATACGCCCAATAACGAGGACTTACTTTGTTGTACATTTCAAAATAAAATCAATACAATGCAAGTGTTACCTGCTAACATGCTTACTACAGACAATAAAATCTTTTCAACACTCTGTACAGGGCTCCACCTCTCAGCACTTGTTTCGTAACCCATAGGATCATCGCCAGGTGCATGCAGAATTGAAATACATACTCGACCATCTGCATAAACTGTAAGTGTAAGTAACATTAGGATCAATATCTCAATTACCTCAATTGCAGAGGCTTAGTCTAGTGCTGTTATGTTTAGACTGTTACGCAAATAATTATACAGTATTATATAATAATCAATTTTAAATGCAAGTTTGTATATGCACAATTTTAAGTTACAAAAACAAACATATATTGTTTTAATAGAAATCCTAACCCCAGAACTACACTTTATATCAAAATCATTGATGATGATAATCAAAGGTGATAATAATGGTGGTGAAAATGATGGTGGATAAGAGGATGAGATGATAATAATTAAAATGGTAATGATTTTAAAGATGACAATGATAGTGATGACAATTAGTGATGATGATTGATATGAAGAAGATAAAAATATGATTAACTTACTATTAGGGTGGAACATTTCACAGGTAAACTGCATCTTGGGTGGATTTAAAGGGTAGTCATGAGGGAAATGAATACTGGCTTGAAAAACACCACCCTCAAAACAGGTGCCTTCAGGACCACTAAAAGAAAGAGAAATATACCTCCATAATAATAGTAATTGTTGGTGCTGTATAATTATTTATTCAAAAATTGAATAAAATAACAAATTGGCCTTGTCACACATATAAAACATGGGAATCTTCACAATAAAACATCTACTGTAGTCCGAATAATCGTTTTAAGTAGAAATATGATAATAAAGTATTTCTTAAAGGCTTCTTTCATGGCGAGTATCAATATAACCAACCAATGCATATTTTTAAACTTGGTGTACTGAACTGAGTTTTATGATATTGCTTTTAATAATAATAAAGGTTAAGTATTAAAGCTTATAATAAACATCTTTAGCCATCCATATTTATTCTTGACAATACTTTTAAAAGTTCTTTGACTCTAATGACTGATTGGTGATTGATTGATTAATTGATTCACTGAGTGACTTGAATGGTTGTCTGATTAATTGAAAGAATGTTTGACTGATTAATAGATTGATTGAATGATTTATTGATTCAGTGATTCATTAATTCAGTGACAGAATGGTGATTAAATGACTGATTCATTTATTGATTAATTAATTTATTGACTGACTGGTGATTGAATGACTGATTAATTATTGATTGATTGATTCATTCATTCATTAAGACTTAAGTTGGGCACTCACTGCACCAGACGGTCGTGCACGACAACGTGCGCGCAACAGATCGTTTTCAATGATGATCTGTTCAGACGACCACCGACAATCATCAGAAGGAGTCGCATGGTTTAGCACTCAAAAGAAGCGGAATTGAAATCGTCCTACGATGCAGTGAGTGCACGGCTTAAGAGATTGGTGAAGGAATAACTGGTTAACTATTGATTGATTTTTTTTTTATTACTTACAGTAACTGACAGACTGGTGATTGAATGACTGATTAACTATTGATTGGTTGATTGATTGATAAACTGATTTATTGATTGATCCATTTATTAAGAGACTGGTGATGGAATAACAGGTTATCTATTGACTAACAGATTTATTTATTGATTCATTAATTTATTTATTGACAGACTGGTGATTGAATGACTGATTAACTATTGCTTGATTGATTGACTGACTGATTGATTAATTAATTAAGAGATTGGTGATTGAATAATTGGTTAACTATATTAATTGCTTGATTTATTCATTCATACATTAACATACGAGTGACTAAATGACCAATTATCTATTTTGATTGAATGAATAACTGATTACATGCATATAAAAAATACTCACGTTATAAGGGCCTCCCATTCAAAAAAATTATCTTCGTTTTTTGGACCAGCTATAATTCCTTCAGGTGGATTAACAGTAAGTTCTAAAAAAAAGGTTGGAAAAAAGTTAATGGTACTTGTTTTGTGAAGGTAAGCTAGTTTTGTTTTTTTGGTTTTTTTTATAAATACAGTAGGAATTAAAAATGTTCTATAGATGGAGAGTTCGACAAAATCTACAGGCTGATGTTGGTGTATACCTAGGCCTATGTGCGGTGTTGCGCACATCTGCCTTCAGTATTTCGTTCATCCAATCAGAACTTTCTTCGTTCATCCAATCAGAACGTTTTTCCTTAATCTTTATGGACATTTTGCAGTAACATTATTTTCTCAATGATTTGTTGTCTTGTATATTTATCTAATTAATGTCTTTTGAATGTGTTGCTTATTTAATTTTTCAATAATGTAACTGTTTACTTGCTTAATCCAATCATTAAATTTATTGATTGCAATAAAGTTGAATTTGAATAACTACCGGATAAATAGCATGAGTGACTATACAGGGCAGGCCTAGCTACCCTATATAATTAGTATTATTGTATATTTTAGTTATGAAAAATAAGCCTACTGTAGTATGTATGTACTGTTAAATATAAAACCTGCAGTCTAGAATATTATTAATGTTGAAAGTGGCAGAGCATACAATACATAGTATACAATAACTTGATGATAGTCTATCGCGAAGGCAAAGTTAACACAAAAAGCCCTAGGCCTATGGCTAACCAGGCCCCTACGCTTGCACGACGGAGGGCTAGGCTACAGTAGACCTAGCCTATTCCCCTGTCCTGGCAACCTCTTCCCCTCCCTCTCTCTAGTAGCCTCTTTTAGGTAGGCACGATGGGCTAGGCTAGGCTAGCATTAGGCCCCTAGAGTAGTAGTACTACTACTAGTATTATTAGTAGGACTAGTCTAGTTATATAGGTAGTATTTAGTATCTATAAAGTTAACAGTATATTAATAATTACGCCTGTACTCAGCCATGAGTCTCTTCAATGCGTTTCCGGCCATCTTTAATCCAATATATATGTGAACTAAATTATGTCAGCCAGAATATGTCACAGTGTTTAGTTTTCACCAAGTCCGCGAGAGGCTCTCTCTTGCCGTACCACTGTACTTTGATTGAACAGCTGGATCGGCCTAGAAGAGAAGTACGTCACAGGGATACATGAAATCCACGACCCGCCGAGTTTCGTCTTCTTCGCATACACAAAACGACGGAACGCATCTAGTCATCATTCTGGTACCATACGGTAATTTGTATTTTTTTAAATAATAATTATACTGTACGTGTATTAAAACCGTTTAACTTTTAGAGGTTCCAAACATTCTAAACAAAAACTGGATATTGTATTCAAATTTCAAATATTCAACAAATTGAAAAATAAATTTGTGCTCTGTTAGGTAGTAGGCCCGGATGTGACCGAATAGCTATAATTGTTGAAAAAATTGAAGCTTTGTTAAAAATTCAAAAATGACCATAGTAGTAGGCTTAATAAAAAACTAAAAAAAATTAAACTTTAAGCACAGTGATTACTAAAATCTACAATGATTACTAACCAACATGCATGTTGTCAGAAAAAATGAATGAATTAAAGGCGTATAATAGGAGTGTACAATAACAAATTAAGTCCTATTGTAAAGCTAGATAAAATAGATAAATTGTTCACCCTGTTGCCCACCCACTTTAACAATGGTATATTCCAATTGGGTGGTTTATGTCCTGGGTGGTTTATGTCCGAAGCTTTGTTAAAAATTCAAAAATGACCATAGTAGTAGGCTTAATAAATACCTCCACTAACAGTGGCGGATCCAGGATGAAATTTAGGGTGGAGGGAGCCTCACTTGGTGCGATAGCTTACATCTCCATGCGTAGGTATATATATATATATATATATATATTAATTCTGCAAGCAAATTGGTCAAGTGCCTCCCGTTTTGCCACAACATTTTTGAAATTTCAATGCATTAATGTTACGTGCTACTCACTTTTTAAAACTGTTGTGCCCCCGCCCCCATTTGAAAAATTCTGGATCCACCCTTCATCAAACTGCACAATCTCACAACACAAGGACTATTCAGCAAAGACACCCAAAACATTATCTACAAAGACTTCCTTTAGAAAAATAATAGCATGCTAAACATAACATCCACAACGATGATTGCCGTCCTCGACTTCTCATAACATTCAGCAATACATCGCCACCTTTCCCCACTCATCAACACCGTGCGGAGCACGGGGGTTATACTAGTTATATTTATATGTTGACCCGATGATGATGATGATGATGATGATGATGAGGATGATGATGATGATCATGATAACGGCGACGACGATGTTGATGGTAGTAAATTTGATAATGATGATTTAGTTATGATGATGGTGCGATGATGATAGATGATGGCTATTCAATGATGATGTTGATGTTGTTAATTATGATAGCATATCAATTATTTTATTTTATATGCCTATGTACACTACCTGTTTGTTAGTAAATTTCGCCCTCTTGATTCCGAGACCTTTCTAAAAGGTAGGCCTACCATCTAACTACCACCCCACTTTTTTCAGGTTTCGAATTGGGTGGACCTGAAAACCTACAATTTTCATAGTTTATTTGGAAATACGATATTTAGCAATTTGGCTAACAATTAGCAAAATAGAAATTTAATTAGTCAAAACAAAATAAAATACGGAATTACAGCAAGGCAATTCAACAGAAGGACGCACATCTCGGGACATCAAAGGTTATAACTCTGGCATCGACATTCTAGGCGCATGTGCGTCCCTACACGCTGAACGTCACAAAAACCATAGCAACCAGGCCATAAACCGTCAGCGTACGTGACGATTTACCACGCGCGTGTTAGTTGCCATGATAATCGCGCGTCTAATAATATTTTGCACTAACGATTAGACTGAAATATATTCTTCATTTTCAACATTAATTTTACCAAAATTGTGGTGAATTGTCGTTCATGAGACTCACTTCGCAGAAAAAATTAATAAATGTTCTGTATATGCTCAAATGTTCGTTTTCGGCACCTTATGTCAACATTGTCAAAATGACAAATTAATATTACATAAGTACATGAAATTTTATAAAATTCGTAAATTTTAAATTGCTATAACTTTTCATTTTGTTGGTCAATTTTCACAAATCAAATTGCAGTTTATAGAAACATTTAACAAGCTCGCGGTCAAAAAAATCAGATGTAACAGACATTGCAAAGTACCCAAAAATACGGTAATAAAATAAAAACTAACACCATAAAACGAATGGCACGCATAGACTAATAATTGACGGCTGTACTCGCAACAAGTATCGGATTGTCGATGCCACAGTAAAGATCAAAGGACTGTACGCACGCGCTATGTTCGAGCATAGAGAAAATAGTTCTATTTTCTCTATGGTTCGAGAGCGGAGATGTGCGTCCTTCTGTTGAATTGCCTTGATTACAGGCTTAACTCCATTAGCTTCTTGGCTAATTTGGAATGGAAATTTAGCCAAATTCAGTTTTTATTAGGATTTGGCTATTTGGCTAATGACAGCTTTTGTGCAGCAGCGTAGAAAACTATAAGTGTTCACAAATTAAATAACATGAAAACAATTGAAAAATTAAAAGAAAAGAAAATGCGATCCTCATGATTCTTTCCTTTGTCTTCGCCTATATAAATAGTTAAAGCCCCATTCCCGGCAAAATTTCACTAAAAACTGACTTTTTTTAAAGAAAATATTCATTTGCATTACTCCAATTATTACAAATCATGGAAAAATATTGGCATGAATTTTAGTTTACGCAAAAGAATAAAAAAAATGAGAAATACAGACTATTTCTCATAAAATATTACCATTTTCTAGACGAATTCATCGTTACTAGGCAAATTCAGAGGTTGTAGATCGCATCAACTGGAATACTCTCGCTTTTATGTATACTTTTATACATTCAATAAAGAGCGCCCTCTCTAATGAGATTAGTTTTTGTACTTCGTATCTCGCACAATGCGGTCGTTCGATTAAGGCTGAGATATGTTTGTTTAAGTGTCAAAATCTCAGTCAGAATCAGTTTTTTAACAAATTTGAAATAATTCCTATGAAATATTATATTTCAATACTAGCAACGGAAAATATCATGTCGGCCGTTTTTATGTGTGATAACAGAACCCAAATCGAGGTAAGGCTAGGCCTAGCCAGCAGCGTTGGATAGGCTAA